>NC_091985.1:89153280-89343280 GCF_044704955.1 Pristiophorus japonicus
GTAGGCCATACGGCCCCTCGAGCCTGCTCCACCATTCAATAAGATCATGGCTGATCTGATCATGAACTCAGCTCCACTTCCCCGCCCGCTCCCCATAACCCATTATCCCCTTATCATTATACTCCCTTTATTCCCAAATTCCAGTTATTTATATATAGAGGTTGATAATGTGATCTGTGGCATCCATCGTGGTGTTGTACATCAGACACAAGCTCCCCACCAGTGCTGAGGCCTGAAGCCATCTAAGCACCCATAGTACAACACAAAAGGAGGTTATTCGGCCCATCGTGCCTGTGCTGGTTCTGTGAAAGAGCTACCAAATTAGTCCCACTCCCCTGTTCTTTCCCCATAACACTGAAATTTGTTCCTTTGCAAGTATATATGCTATTCCTCAGTGCAATAAATATCATTATGCAACTCAGAAGCACATGTAATACTTGATTTTATTTAAATTAGGAATATCCCCATAATGAGTTTGGAGATCCAGATGCTCAAAGCCCATATAAAATGAGCACTGCATGGAATTATGTTTTTTTTTCTCCCAGCTGGGATTTTATTATTAAAGGCATATGGATATTTTACTGACTTCTGTACTATATTGCTATTATCTGAGCTTACTGGCAACTTCGTTCATCTATTACTTGTGCTTGTTTCCTCAGAAAAGAATCATTAAAAGGAGCTGCGGATATCCCTGTGGACATTCCTTTCTTGCAGACTCTGAATGACGAGGTGTAGGATCATTGCAGGCATGTCCGATTGCTGTGTTTGCCCTTCAGGAGATCAATGAGGACCAGTCAGCCCACGTGCCTGATAAACATTGCACCAAATTCAGTGGGAGCAACATTATTTCACTTTTTGAAGGCTTTGTACAGAACATGTGTGAGTCCTAAACATTCGTTAATTGTAGTTAATAATATTTAACTTAATCCCACCACAAAATTCATTTTCATTTTTACATTTCATTCATTAGTCACCCGTTTAAAATGGGTGCTGTTCAGATTTCCTGCTCTGGCCTTTAGAAGTTTAATTTTTAAAGGTGTCATTAACAGTTTAGTTCAGCAGTTAAAGCTTTGTTGTGCTTTATATACAGCTGTAGCTCTTTTAATTGTAGTGTACATGTCGCTGGTGTTTTCTCTGCATTATTGCACGACAAGGCTCCTTTTGATGATGTGTTTTCCCATAGCACTGTTGTTGACAGCAGCTGCTTCAATAGCAGCAACAAGTGTTCGCTATGGGAATTCCATTCCAATAGCAGCCATGGAATTGGAAGGGGAAGAGGAGTTCATGCAAAAGTAACATCAGTCACCTGGTGCCGACTTGGCCTCACCTCAGGAGCTGGGTTTTCAGATTTACTTTGGGAAGTCTCAAGAGACTTGCCTTTGCCAGCTTTGTTTCATGAGGGAGTGCATCATGGAGATTCCTCAAGCCCAACCTCCAAAGAAGATCTTCCACAAGGACAGTCCTATGCAGGCAATGCGTTTTTACATGACAGGCTCCTACCAAGCCAGCACTGGTGACATTTGTCGTATTAGGTGGCCTTAAGTCTACCAATCCGTAAATCAGCTGACAGAACCAAATGGCAGGCTTTCCAAAAGAGCCTGGCCTTATTGATAGAGCTGCTGCACCCAGGGTTCCCCACTCCTTCAATTCTTTGCATTTCTTGTGCAAGGAACACATTCAAATTATTACACTGAACTGTCCTCACTGAATCCGGTGAGATCAGCTCCACTCTCCACCTGTGCAATAGATTACGAGTGTCAGCATCATTGGCAGTCCCTCGGAGTCGAGGATAACTTGTTTCCACTTTAAAAGTGAGTTCTCAGGTGACTGAAGAATCCAATGCGGGACCTACAGTCTCTGTCATAGGTGGGGCAGAGAGTGGTTGAAGGAAGGTGTGGGTGGGGAGCCTGGGTTGATGCATGCTCCTTCCACTGTCTGCACTTGGTTTCTGCTTGGTCTCGGCGATGGGATTCGAGGTGCTTAGTGCCTTCCCGGTTGCTCTTTCTCCACTTTGGATGGTCGTGGGCCAGAGGTTCCCAGGTGTTGGTGGGGATGTTGCACTTTACTAAGGAGGCTTTGAGGGTGACCTTGAAGCATTTCCTCTGCCCACCTGGGGCTCGCTTGCCATGTCGAAGCTCTGTGCAGAGCACTTGTTTTGGGAGTCTTGTGTCGGGCATGCGGTCGATGTGGCCTGCCCAATGGAGCTGATCGAGTGTGGTCAATGCTTCGATGCTGGAGATGTTGGCCTGAGCAAGAACACTGAAGTTTATGTGTCTATCCTCCCAGTGGATTTGCAAGATCTTGCGGAGGCAGCGCTGGTAGTACTTCTCCAGCATTTTGAGGTGTCTGCTGTATATAGTCCACGTCTCTGAGCCATTTAGGAGGGCGGGTATTGTAAAGTCCTGTCCCCTCAGTACAGATTCACACGAGGCATGTAGTGAAGTCAAGATCACTCTGGACCTGCAACTTTATTTCACAGCTCTGGAATGCTCCACTTGCCTGAGACCTGCCCTTATATACCTGTCTCTTGCAAGTGCACCCCTGGTGGTAAGGTATGCTGGTGGTTACAGGTCATATCTTATTACAGTCATGTATAGCATGTTAGGATACAGTTATATATAATAATGTAAGATACATGACATCACCCTCCCCCAAGGTCTTATTGTCTTTATAGGTTCAGTCTCTCAGGTGGTCTACGCTCTCGCGTGGAGCATCTGAGTTGTGGTTCAGTTGTTTGCCTTGGTGTCTCTTTTTCTTTGGGTGTGGTTGCTGGTATCTCGCCTGGGCTGTCTGTTTTGATTGGTGTGATTGTTGTTGACTCACCTGGGCTGTCTGTTGGGATTGCCCTTTCCTCAGGTTGTTCCCTCTGTCTGTCCACCAGGTGTGGTGCGAGTTCCACATTGTAGTCTGCCTCTGGTTCCACAGTGTTGTTGGTAAATCTGCTTTTGACTTGGTCTACATGCCTCCGGCAGGTTTTGCCATTGTCCATTTTTCCTACCAGTAGCCTGTTTCCTTCCTTGCCTGTTACTGTCCCTGCAAGCCATTTGGGACCCCTGCCATAGTTTAGTACAAACACTTTGTCCCCTATCTCATTCCATCTCCCCCTCGAATTTCTGTCATGGTACTCAGTCAGCTTACGGCGCTTTGCCTCAACGATTTCGTGCATGTCTGGGAGGATTAATGAGAACCTTGTTTTTAAAGTCCTTTTCATCAACAGTTGCGCGGGGGGGGATCCCAGTCAATGAGTTCGGACGAGATCTGTATGCCAGCAACAGTCGCGACAGGTGACCCTGCAGCGTGGGACCTTGGATTTTAAGCATGCCTTGTTTAATGATTTGCACTGCTCTCTCTGCCTGGCCGTTGGTGGCCGGCTTGACGTGATTTATGCCGTGGTCAATTATAAAGTCTTGGAATTCTGCGCTGGTGAAGCACGGACCATTGTCACTGAACAATATGTCAGGGATTCCGTCATTGCAAACATGGTTGCGAGGCTCTCCACAGTGGTGGAGGTTGTGCTCGAGTTTAAAATGGTGCATTCTATCCACTTTGAAAATGCATCTATAACTACGAGGAACATTTTGCCCATGAATGGGCCCGCATAGTCTACATTTGGTAGGCCAGGGCCAGGGGCTCAGTGGAGCCTTCCTGGGGGCATTGCTGAGTTGGGCACAAATGGTGCACCTTCGGACGCAGAGCTCCAGGTCCGCGTCAATACCAGGCCACCAGACGTGGGATCTGGCTATGACCTTCATGAGAACGATCCCCAGGTGCTCGCAGTGGAGCTCCCGGACAAATGCCTCTCTGCCTCGCAGAGGCATGACTACTCAGCTGCCCCACATCAGGCAGTCTGCTTGTAGTGATAGCTCATGCATGCGCCTGTGAAAGGGTTTTAATTCCTCAGGGCAGGCATCGCGAGCCTCTGCCCAGTCACCGGTTAGGAAACATCTTTTTACTAAGGATAACGCGGGGTCGCTGGCCGTCCAGTCTCTGATTTGGCGAGCCGTCATGGGCGAACCTGTGGACTCAAAGGCATTGATTGCCATGACTATCTCACAGTCCTGTTCGTCAGACCCTTCCGTGGTCGCATGGGGTAGCCTGCTGAGCGCGTCGGCACAGTTGTCTGGGCCTGGTCTGTGCCTTATGGTATAGTCGTAGGACGCCAGCATGAGTGCCCACCGTTGAATTCGCGCCGAGGCGTTGGCGGTTATTGCCTTGCTCTCAGATAGGAGGGACGTGAGGGGCTTGTGGTCGGTTTCTAACGTGAACTTGGCCCCGAAAAGGTATTGGTGCATCTTTTTGACACCGTACACGCACGCGAGCGCCTCCTTCTCTACCATTCCGTACCCGCGCTCCGCCCGCGAAAGTGACCTGGAGGCATAAGCTATGGGTTGTAATTTGCCCGCACTATTGACATGTTGCCAAACGCACCCGACCCCATATGCTGACGCATTGCATGTGAGAACTAGCTTTTTACCTGGATCAAAGAAAGTCAAAACACTGTTGGAACACAGAAGGTTGCATGCCTTATTGAAGGCGGGTTCCTGGGCGTCCCCCCAAAACCAATCGCACCCCTTTCTGAGTAGCATGTGGAGTGGTTCCAGCAGCGTGCTTAAGTTCTGCATAAAGTTCCCAAAGTAATTGAGTAGCCCGAGAAAGGCGCGCAGTTCTGAGACATTCCGGGGCCTGGGTGCCAGGCGAATTGCTTCTATTTTGGACTCTGTTGGGCGGATTCCATCAGCGGCAATCCTTCTGCCCAAAAATTCAACCTCGGGTGCGAGAAACAGGCACTTGGATTTCTTAACTCGTAGGCCTACCCGATCCAACCACTTTAGTACTTCCTCCAAATTACGGAGATGGGAGTCGGTGTCCCTGCCCGTGATAAGTATGTCGTCTTGAAATACAACCATCCCCGGGATGAAATTGAGCAGACTCTCCATGTTGCGCTGGAATATGGCAGCTGCCGACCTGATGCCGAATGGGCATCAATAGTACATGAAAAGGCCTCGATATGTGTTGATGGTGGTGAGTAGCTTGGATTCCTCGGTCAATTCTTGCGTCGTAAACGCAGATGTGAGGCCTAATTTTGAGAAAAGTTTACCTCCAGCCAATGTGGCAAATAAGTCATCCGCTCTGGGCAGCAGGTACTGGTCCTGTAGGGAGACTCTGTTTATAGTAGATTTGTAGTCCCCACAGATTCGTACGGATCCATCAGGCTTCATGACTGGGACGATGGGACTTGCCCAGTCGCTAAATTTCACAGGTGGTATAATGCCTTCCCGCAGAAGCCTATCTAGTTCGTGTTCAATCTTTTCCCTCATCACATAGGGTACAGCTCTGGCCTTGTGATGGACCGGTCTAGCATCCTGTGTGATGTAGATTTTGACTTTGGCCCCTTTGAAAGTGCCCACACCTGGCTGAAAGAGATGTTCAAATCGCTTTATAACTGTTGAGCAGGAGGTCCGTTCCTCTAATGACATGGCATGGACATCATCCCATTTCCAGTTTAGTTTTACCAGCCAGCTTCTCCCCAGCAGTGCTGGGGGGTCTCCGGGGACAATCCACAGGGGAAGTCGGTTCACTGTCTCTTTGTGTGTGACAGTGAGCATGGCGCTGTCGAGGACTGGTACGATTTCTTTGGTATAGGTCCTTAGTGTGGTGTCGACCCTTGTGAGTTTTGGTCTGTCTCTTTTATGCGGCCACAGTTGTTCAAATTGTTGAGCGCCCATGAGAGATTGACTCGCTCCCGTATCCAGCTCCATGTTGACAGATATCCCGTTGAGTAGGACCCTCATCATTATAGGAGGCGTCCTGTTGTAGGAGCAGCGGCCATTGATCGTGTTGACCCGCTGTACACCGGTGTCCCGGGTACTGTCCCCACCATCTTCTGGTCCGCTTTCCGACCCATCCGATTCGTATACCAGCCGAGCTGCCGTTTTTTTGCACATGTGGGCCAAATGCCCTGTATATTCACAATTTCTGCAAACAGCTTGCTGAAATCGACATCCCTTGCTGACTGCCCACCCCCACACCCCCAGCACAGACCTGTTCCATTGTTCAAAGAGTTTCCAAAGAATGAGCTGCGTCTGGCTGATCTCTCTTGAGCTTCTCTCAGTTTGTAGTTGATTGCTCTCATTGTGGGTTGATGAGGTGTGAACGGCCGTTCCTGTGGCCCTTGATGGCTTCTGCCTGCAGTCGAGAGCCTGTTCTCCCGGTTTTGTCTGTGTGTCGGGGTAGCAGCTTGTTTAGTGCTGTGATCTTCTTCTTCCGATATTTCGTTAGTTGTTGTACCTGCATTGTAAATCAACCTCGTTTCTTCTTCCCCTACCAAGAATGTCTGTGCAACCAGTGCTGCTGCCTCTAAGGTCAGGTTCTTGGTCTCTATGAGCTTTCGGAATATGCCTGCGTGGCCTATTCCTTCAATGAAAAAGTCTCTCAGCATTTCTCTCCTCAGTTCATCGGAGAACTCACATAAACTAGCCAACCTCCGAAGTTTCGCCACGAAGTCGGGTATGCTCTGGCCCACACAGCGTCTGTCATTGTAGAACCTGTGTCTGGCCATGTGTCGGCTGCTCACTGGCTTCAGGTGGTCGCTTACCAGTGTGCTCAATTCTTCAAACGACTTGCTTGCTGGTTTCTCGGGTGCCAACAGATCCTTCATTAAAGCGTATGTTTTTGAACCACAGCTGGTCAAGAGATGGACTTTTCTCTTGTCTGCCTTATCTTCGCCTAACCAGTGTTTGGTTACAAAGCTTTGCTGGAGCCTTTCTATAAAGACCTCCCAATTGTCTCCCGCATTGTACTTTTCATCTGATCCGTTGTTCGCCATTCTGTGGATTCTGTAATCCCTTAACTCGTCACCACTGTAAAGTCCTGTCCCCTCAGTACAGATTCACACGAGGCATGTAGTGAAGTCAAGGTCACTCTGGACCTGCACCTTTATTTCACAGCTCTGGAATGCTGCACTTGCCTGAGACCTGCCCTTATAAACCTGTCTCTTGCAAGTGCACCCCTGGTGGTAAGGTATGCTGATGGTTACAGGTCATATCTTATTACAGTCATGTATAGCATGTTGGGATACAGTTATATATAATAATGTAAGATACATGACAGGTATCACTACCTTTTATAACTTAATGTAGTCATCTTGCCATTTATAAATGTGTTTCTGTAGTTTTAGCCAGCAATTACCCCTTTCAAACATCCTACCACTGTTTTGCTACCCAACAGTAAACACAGTATAGACAGGCTGTAGTTCCACTGGCTTATCTGGAAAGAATACAAATTTGGTAGTATCTATCTTTTTGTGCAAGGGCTAAATTTCTGACGAAAGATCCATATATACTTTTTACTTTTCAGCATTTGCTATACTATGTATTTCCAGCTGTGAGTTGTGTAGTCCGAGAGGTCAGAAGAATGTGGAGTTTAGCCGCAGCAGGAGTCCAGCCTCAGAGAGTGTTGAGCCTTGAGGTGCCATTGGGCAAGATTTCTTTTCTGTTTTCCCAAAATGAATACTTCTGTGAAATAAATAAGGAGACTTTGATTCTTGTAAGAGTTTATGGCTAGTGGGGGTTCAGGCTAACACTATCCATATTTATTAAAGTAAAAACAAAGTGATGGCAGTGCAGGGAACCCTCATGTTGTGTGTGGCGTGCAATATATAGGCCATCATGAGTTTTCAGTGAATCTAAGGACATCATATTTGCACTATGTGTCAGAAGATTGAGTTGCTGAAACAGAGGATCTCTGTGCTCGAGCATTAAGAGGACAAACTCCATAGCATCAGAGAAGACGAGGGGTTTCTGGATCGTGCCCTCCAGAGTGTAGTTACTGAAGATAATGACTGTGGTCAAAGTGGGGAATGTTATTCACAATGCAACCAGAACTGGTTTCTATACCAGCATGGGGGTGAAATTGGACCCCATTGTGCCTATTTTATGGCAAAAAAAAACAATTTTGCTGGGCTATGTCTCACGCCTGAAAGTATTTACAATGCAATATTGCATCAGCTGATATTTTGCCGGCCACGTCACATTTGCATTAGGCCCTTGCTTATGCTAATGAGGGTCAATTGACTGTTTCACAACCCCACTCCAAAATGAAGCTGTTGGCATGCTCTGCTCAGTTATTCGGTTTGTTCTGCTGCCTAACCAGCGATCCTTAAAGGGACTAATGCCAACAAAACAGAAAGTTTTTTCTTTTTAACTTAGCTTAATGTGGAGCCAGGTGATGCAGGAGTGCACCTCCTGGCTCCATAGCAACACCTCGGGCACCGCGGGCCTGCACTTCTTCCATTCACTGTGTCTACCTGTCCGCCCCGCCAAGGGCTTGCATGAGAGCCACTGCCAGCATCGCAGCCGGCCCACGTGAATCAGGAGTATTGGGATTTGGGATGAGGCTCTGCCCTTCAGTTTCTAGCGCACTATCAAACGTGTCATCAATATTGCGCCCGAAAACAGGCCTAAACTAATTTATCCCACTATGTTTCTAGTCCAACAAAGAAAGAAGCACTGTTTAAGTTAAGTGAAGTGCAGCAAATAACGGATGTGAATGTTCGAAAAACAATTGGAAATAGTGACTGTTATGTATTTAACCCTTTGTAACTTGCATTACACCTGACCACCAGAGGGCCTACCTGTTGGAGTCCCAAGGGATACCAGCATCCTTTGGGAGCATTGTATATAAGCAGGCCACCCACGAGGTACCTGCACTCTGGAACCTAATAAAGGAGCTAAGGTCACACTTGCGCATTACACACCGTACTCAGTCTCACCATTTATTATGAGCATAACAATTGGCGATGAGGTAATGAACAACCGCGCGGAAATGCAAAGAACAGTCGGTATCCTGGAGAAGTTCTCAGAAGGGGACGATTGGGAGGCCTTCGTGGACAGACTCGACCAATACTTCATGGCCAACAAGATGGAAGGGGACAAGAACACAACCAAACGAAGGGCGATCCTCCGAACTGTCTGTGGGACAACAACCTATGGCCTCATGAAGAATCTCCTAGCCTCGGCTAAACCAACAGAGAAATCCTACGAAGAATTGTGTATGCTGGTCCGGGAGCAGCTAAATCCTAAGAAAAGCGTTTTGATGGCGAGATATCGGTTCTACACGTGTCAACGATCGGAGGGCCAGGAAGTGGCGAGCTATGTCGCCGAACTAAGACATTGTGAGTCTGAGTGATTCCTCGAACAAATGCTCAGAGACTTTTTTGTACTGGGCATCGGGCATGAGACAATCCTTCGCAAACTGTTGACTGTAGAAACTCCAAATCTGAGTAAAGCCATAACGATAGCCCAGGCATTTATGTCCACCAGCGACAACACCAAGCAGATTTCGCAGAACAAAGAAGTTTCAGCCAGTACTGTGCATAAAGTAACTTTGGTTTTGAGCAGAAATGTACATGGCAGTATGTACACACTGGCTGCTGTGGCCCGACCTCAATTGACCCAGAGTCCACCATCATCGATTAATGCGAGGCAGTTAACACCCTGTTGGCGCTGCGGAGGTGATCATTGGCCCCATCAATGCCACTTTACACACTATGCGTACAATGGTTGCAGAACAATGGGACACCTCCAACGAATGTGCAGACAAGCTGCAAACCCTGCAAACCACCAAGTTGCAGAGGAACATCGATCCACAGTGGATCAGACTGAGTTGGAAACTCATATGGAGGAGGCAGAAGTGTACGGGGTATATACATTCATGACGAAATGCCCACCAATAATGTTGAAAGTTGAACTGAACAACAGTCCAGTATCTATGGAGCTGGACACGGGGGCAAGTCAGTCCATAATGAGTAAAAAGGCATTTGACAGGCTGTGGGGAAAGAAGGCACACAGGCCCAAGCTCAGCCCCATTTACACAAAACTAAGGACTTGCACCAAGGAACTAATCCCTGTAATTGGCAGTGCTGAAGTCAAAGTCTCCTATGACGGAGCAGTACACGAACTCCTGCTGTGGATTGTGCCAGGGGATGGCCTCACGTTGTTTGGCAGAAGCTGGCTGGGGAAAATCCGCTGGAACTGGGACGACATCTGAGCGCTCTCGTCCGTCAACAACGCCCCATGTACCCAGGTTTAAAGCAAGTTCCCATTGTTCTTCGAGCCAGGCATTGGAAGCTTCTCGGGGGCGAAAGTGCAGATCCATTTGGTTCCCAGTACACGACCCATCCACCACAAGGCTTGGGCAGTACCGTACATGATGCGTGAAAAAGTGGAAATTGAGCTGGACAGGCTGCAACGTGAAGGCATCATCACGCTGGTGGAATTCAACGACTGGGCCGGTCTGATTGTCCCGGTACTCAAGGAGGACGGTACGGTTAGAATTTGCGGGGACTTTAAATAACGATTAACCGTTTTTCGCTGCAGGACCAGTATCCGCTACCCAAGGCAGACGACCTATTTGTAACCCTGACTGGAGGGAAGACGTTCACCAAGCTGGACCTGACCTCGTCCTACATGACGCAAGAGCTGGAGGAGTCTTCGAAAGACCTCACCTGCATCAACACACACAATGCGCACTGTTTATCTACAACCGGTGCCCGTTCGGGATTGGGTCGGCCGCGGCAATCTTCCAGCGGAACATGGAGAGCCTGCTAAAGTCAGTTCCTTGCACAGTGGTCTTCCAGGACAACATATTGGTTACAGGTCGGGACACCATGGAGCACTTGAAGAATCTGGAGCAGGTTCTTAGTCAGTTGGATCGCGTGGGGCTCAGGTTGAAATGCTCGAAGTGTGTTTTCCTGGCACAGGACGTCAAATTCTGAGGAAGGAGAATCGCAGCAGATGGCATCAGACCCACGGACGCCAAGACGGAGGCCATCAAGAACGCGCCGCGACCACAGAACGTGATGGAGCTGCGGTCGTTCCTGAGACTCCTTAACTATTTTGGTATTTTCCTACCTGGGTTAAGCACCCTGCTAGAACCCCTACATGCGGAGACGACTGGGTATGGGGAAATTCACAAGCCGCTGCCTTTAAGAAAGCCAGAAATTTATTGTGTTCTAACAAACTGCTTGTCCAGTATAATCCATGTAAACGATTAGTGTTAGCTTGCGATGCGTCGTCATATGGGGTCGGGTGTGTGTTACAACAGGCTATTGATTCGGGGATTTTAGAACATAAGAACATAAGAATTAGGAACAGGAGTAGGCCATCTAGCCCCTCGAGCCTGCTCTGCCATTCAATAAGATCATGGCTGATCTGGTCGTGGACTCAGCTCCACTTACCCGCCCTCTCCCCGTAACCCTTAATTCCCTTATTGCTTAAAAATCTATCTATCTTTGACTTGAAAACATTCAATGAGCCAGCCTCAACTGCTTCCTTGGGCAGAGAATTCCACAGATTCACCACCCTCTGGGAGAAGAAATTCTTTCTCAACTCGGTTTTAAATTGGCTCCTCCATATTTTGAGGCTGTGCCCCCTAGTTCTAGTCTCCCCCACCAATAGAAACAACCTCTCTGCCTCTATCTTGTCTATCCCTTTCATGATTTTAAATGTTTCTATAAGATCACCCCTCATCCTTCTGAACTCCAAGGAGTAAAGACCCAGTCTACTCAATCTATCATCATAAGTTAACCCCTTCATTTCTCGAATCAGCCTAGTGAATCATCTCTGTACCCCTTCCAAAGCTAGTATATCCTTCCTTAAGTAAGGTGACCAAAACTGCACGCAGTACTCCAAGTGCGGCCTTACCAATACCTTATACAGTTGCAGCAACACCTCCCTGCTTTTGTACTCCATCCCTTTCGCAATGAAGGCTAACATTCCATTTGCCTTCCTGATCACCTGCTGCACCTGCAAACCAACCTTTTGGGATTAATGCACAAGGACCCCCAGGTCCCTCTGCACCACAGCATGTTGTAATTTCTCCCCATTCAAATAATATTCCCTTTTACTGTTTTTTTTCCCAAGGTGGATGACCTCACACTTTCCGACATTGTATTCCATCTGCCAAACCCTAGCCCATTCGCTTAACCTATCCAAATCTCCTTGTAGCCTCTCTGAGTCCTCTACACAACCCGCTTTCCCACTAATCTTAGTGTCATCTGCAAATTTTGTTGCACTACACTCTGTCCTCTCCTCTAGGTCATCTATGTATATTGTAAACAGTTGTGGTCCCAGCACTGATCCCTGTGGCACACCACTAACCACTGATTTCCAACCAGAAAAGGACCCATTTATCCCGACTCTCTGCTTTCTGTTCGCCAGCCAATTCTCTATCCATGCTAATACATTTCCTCTGACTCAACGTACCTCTATCTTCTGCAGTAACCTTTTGTGTGGCACCTTATCGAATGCCTTTTGGAAATCTAAATACACCACATCCATCGGTACACCTCTATCCACCATGCTCGTTATATCCTCAAAGAATTCCAGTAAGTTAGTTAAACATGATTTCCCTTTCATGAACCCATGCTGCGTCTGCTTGATTGCACTATTCCCATCTAGATGTCCCGCTATTTCTTCCTTAATGATAGTTTCAAGCATTTTCCCCACTACAGATGTTAAACTAACCGGCCTATAGTTACTTGCCTTTTGCCTGCCCCCTTTTTTAAACAGAGGCGTTACATTAGCTGCTCTCCAATCCGCTGGTACCTCCCCAGAGTCCGGAGAATTTTGGTAGATTATAACGAATGCATCTGCTATAACTTCCGCCATCTCTTTTAATACCCTGGGATGCATTTCATCAGGACCAGGGGACTTGTCTACCTTCAATCCCATTAGTCTGTCCAGCACTACCTCCCTAGTGATAGTGATCATCTCAAGGTCCTCCCTTCCCACATTCCTATGACCAGCAATTTTTGGCATGGTTTTTGTGTCTTCCACTGTGAAGACGGAAGCAAAATAATTGTTTAAGGTCTCAGCCATTTCCACATTTCCCATTATTAAATCCCCCTTTTCATCTTCTAAGGGACCAACATTTACTTTAGTCACTCTTTTCCGTTTTATATATCTGTAAAAGCTTTTACTATCTGTTTTTATGTTTTGCGCAAGTTTACCTTCGTAATCTATCTTCCCTTTCTTTATTGCTTTTTTAGTCGTTCTTTGCTGTTGCTTAAAATCTTCCCAATCCTCTAGTTTCCCACTAACCTTGGTCACCTTATACGCATTGGTCTTTGATTTGATACTTTCCTTTATTTCCTTGGTTATCCACGGCTGGTTATCTCTTCTCTTGCCGCCCTTCTTTTTCACTGGAATATATTTTTGTTGCGCATTATGAAAGAGCTCCTTAAAAGTCCTCCACTGTTCCTCAATTGTGCCACCGTTTAGTCCTTGTTTCCAGTCTACTTTAGCCAACTCTGCCCTCATACCACTGTAGTCCCCTTTGTTTAAGCATAGTACGCTCATTTCTGACACAACTTCCTCATCCTCAATCTGTATTACAAATTCAACCATATTGTGATCACTCATTCCGAGAGGATCTTTTACGAGGAGATCGTTTATTTTTCCTGTCTCGTTACACAGGACCAGATCCAAAATGGCTTGCTCCCTTGTAGGCTCTTTTACATACTGTTCTAAGAAACAATCCCGTATGCATTCTATGAATTCCTCCTCCAGGCTACCCCCTGCGATTTGATTTGACCAATCGATATGTAGGTTAAAATCCCCCATAACTACTGCCGTACCTTTTTCACATGCCTCCATTATTCCCTTGATTATTGCCCGCCCCACCATGAAGTTATTATTTGGGGGCCTATAAACTACGCCGACCAGTGACTTTTTCCCCTTACTATCTCTAATCTCCACCCACAATGATTCAACATTTTGTTCATTGGAGCCAATATCATCCCTCACAACTGCCCTGATATCATCCCTTATTAACAGAGCTACCCCACCTCCCTTCCCTTCCTGCCTATCTTTCCGAATCGTCAGTTACCCCTGTACGTTTAATTCCCAGTCCTGGCCACCTTGCAACCATGTTTCTGTAATGGTCACCAAATCATACCCATTTGTAATGATTTGTGCCGTCAACTCATTTACTTTATTTCTAATGCTACGTGCATTTAGGTAGAGTGTTTTCATCCTAGTTTTTAAACCATGATTTTTAGTTTTTACCCCTCCTGCAGCCCTTTTATATTCAGTGGCCCTTTTTGTTTCTTGCCTTTGGTTTCTCTGACCTCCACTTTTACTCATCTCTTTTCTGTCTTTTGTTTTTGTCTCCTTTTTGTTTCCCTCTGTCTCCCTGTATTGGTTCCCATCCCCCTGCCATATTAGTTTAACTCCTCCCCAACAGCACTAGCAAACACTCCCCCTAGGACATTGGTTCCGTTCCTGCCCAAGTGCAGACCGTCCGGTTTGTACTGGTCCCACCTCCCCCAGAACCTGTTCCAATTCCAATTTTGCAACCATTGCGTATGCATCCAAGAGTTTGTCCAAGGCCGAAAGGGCCTACAGCATGGTTGAAAAAGTGTCTCTGGCGTGTGTTTATGGGGTAAAAAAAAATGCACTGGTAATTATTTGGCCTCAAGTTCAAGCTTGAAACTGACCACAAGCCGCTCATATCGCTGTTCTCTGAGAGCAAAGGGATTAATACCAATGCCTCTGCCTGCATCCAAAAATGGGCGCTCATGCTGTCGGCATACAATTATGTAATCCACCACAGATCGGGCACAGAGAACTGCGCAGATGCTCTCAGTCGGCTACCATTGCCCACCACTGGGGTGGAAATGACACAGCCAGCGGACTTGCTCATGGTCATGGAGGCATTTGAGAACGAGAAGTCCCCCATTACGCCAGATCAGGACTTGGACCAGCCAGGATTATTTACTGACCTTGGTAAAAAACTGTGTTCTCTATGGGAGCTGGTCCAGTGTCCCAGTGGAGATGCAGGAAGCGATTAAGCCGTTCCACAGATGCAAAGATGAGTTGTCCCTGCAGGCAGACTGTCTTTTGTGGGGCAATTGCGTGGTCTTGCCCAAGAAAGGCAGAGACACATTCATTTGCGAACTGCACAACACCCACCCAGTCATCGTAATGATGAAAGCCACAGCCAGATCTCGCGTGTGGTGGCCTGGCATCGACTCAGATTTAGAGTCATGCGTGCTCCAGTGCAACACTTGCTCTCAGTAGAGCAATGCACCCAGAGAGGCACTGCTAAGTTTGTGGTCGTGACCATCCAAACCGTGGTCAAGGATCCATGTTGACTATGCGGGCCCATTCCGAGGCAAAATGTTTTTGGTTGTCGTGGATTCTTACTCAAAATGGATTGAATGTGCAATAATGTCTGTAAGCACATCCATGGCCATCATTGAAAGCCTACGACCCATGTTTGCCACGCACGGCTTGCCCGATGTCCTAGTCAGTGACAATGGGCCGTGCTTCACCAGTTCAAGGAATTCATGACCCGCAACGGGATCAAACATGTCACATCTGCCCCGTTCAAGCCCGCATCCAACGGCCAGGCAGAACGGGCAGTTCAGACCATCAAGCATAGCTTGAAATGTGTGTCGGAAGGCTCCCTGCAGACCCAGTTGTCCCGAGTGCTGTTCAGCTACCGCACCAGACCCCACTCACTCACCGGGATTCCCTCAGCTGAGCTGCTCATGAAAAGGCTGCTTAAAACAAGGCTCTCTTTTGTCCACCCTGATCTCCATGATCACGTGGAGGGCAAGCCGCATCAACAAAGTATGTACCATGACCGCGCAAATTTGTCACGCGATTTTGAGATCAATGATCCTGTGTTTGTGCTCAATTATGGACATGGTCCCAAATGGCTCGCTGGCATGGCCACAGCCAAAGAGGGGACTAGGATGTTTCAGGTCAAACTGACCAATGGACAAACCCACAGAAAACATTTGGACCAAATCAAATTGCAGTTCACCAACAGCTACGAACAACCCGAAGAGGATACCACTAACTTTGACCTTCCAACACACACACAAGTGGCAACTGACATCACGGTTGACCACGAATCCGAACTCATCATCCCCAGCAGCCTGACAAGGCCAGCTGCCCAACAGCCCAGTGAAGAACTGACCAACCCACCCACACCAGCATTTGTACCAAGACGATCGACAAGGGAACGCAAAGCCCCAGATCGTCTCACCTTGTAAATAAGTGTACTGTTGACTTCACGGGGGAATGATGTTATGTATTTAACCCTTTGTAACTTGCATTACACCTGACCACCAGAGGGCCCACCTGTTGGAGTCCCAAGGGATCCCAGCATCCCTTGGGAGCACAGTATATAAGCAGGTCACCCACGAGGTACCTGCACTCTGGAACCTAATAAAGGAGCTAAGGTCACACTTGCTCACTGCACACAGTACTCAGTCTCACCCTTTATTATGAGCATAACAGTGACCACAAAATAGTTAGGTTCAGTAGACAAGGATAATGAAGAGTGAAAAATAAAAGTATTGGACTGGAAAAAAGGCAAAATTTAACGAAGTAAGAAGGAATCTGGCCCCCATTAACTGGGCATAAAAGTTAGCAAATTTATCAATCGACCAGTAGTGGGAAATCTTTAAGTATGAGATAAAGTACAAAATAAATATATTCCTATTAGGTGAAGAATGGATGCATCAAACTATAAAGTTCCATGAATAAGTAGAGTAAAATTAAACTGAAATTCTTAAGGAAGATTTATGATCAAATTATGGCTAACAATACCAAAGATAATCATAAGGAATGTATAAAGTGGAGTAAAGAAGGAAAGACTTGCATTTATATAATGCCTTTCATGACCACCGGACGTCTCAAAGCACTTTACAGCCAATGAAGTACTTTTGGAGAGTCCCTGGAAGTCCCTGGCCCAAGACCGCCCTAAGTGGAGGCAGTGCATCCGAATGGGTGCTGAGCACCTCGAGTCTCAACGCCGAGAGCATGCAGAAATCAAGCGCAGACAGCGGAAGGAGCGTGCGGCAAACCAGTCCCACCCACCCCTTCCCTCAATGACTATCTGTCCCACTTGTGACAGGGACTGTGGCTCTAGTATTGGACTGTTCAGCAAAAGAACTCACTTCAGGAGTGGAAGCAAGTCTTCCTCGACTCCTAGGGACTGCCTATGATGATGATGATTTGGAGAGTAGTCACTGTTGTAATGTGGGAATAGTGTATGGAGATAGAAAGGGAAATTAGGTGGGTTAAAACCAAATATGGAAAAAGGCTAGCAAATAATATAAAAGGAAGGATTTTCTGAAGCATATAAAAAGTAAAAGAATAGCCAAAGAGAGGATGGGACTGATCAGAGGTGATGGAAGAAATCTAATTGTAGACGACAAAGGTATGGTGGAGATAATAACAATGTTTCCTATTAGCTGTGCGGAAGTGCAGCTCACTGCAGGTCCCAAGCAGCCGGCGAGCCGGCTTTTGAATAGAAAAACCACACATGCGTAGAGTTTTGAATTGTCCGCGTGGTCCCCCCAAAAAGTAGAGGGAACATTGGATATTCAGTTAATACTTTACATTGATTTTTATGAAGGATGGTGGGAATGAGAATGGAAATGTGCTAGTGAATATGTAGCAATTGTTAAATAACCACAAAAGAAGAATTGGTCCTGAAAAATAGCACAACTCAAGATGGATAAATTATCAGCCCCTGGTGGCATGC
The DNA here is from genome assembly GCF_044704955.1 of Pristiophorus japonicus. Lineage (NCBI taxonomy): Eukaryota > Metazoa > Chordata > Chondrichthyes > Pristiophoridae > Pristiophorus > Pristiophorus japonicus. The sequence goes on from NC_091985.1 coordinate 89,170,843, forward strand.
ACTTTACCCTGTTAAAAAAAGTTGAAGGAGAGCTAGCAGAGTCTCTGGCCACAATTTTTCAATGCTCTTTCAATGTGTAAATTGTGCCGTGGGACTGGAGAGTTGACAAATTTGTTCTCTTGATGGGAGAGAGGGATAAATTCAGCAGCTATAGACCAATTCATCTAAAGTCAGTTGTGTAAACATTTTTAGAATGGAGAATTCAAGGTCAAATTAGTGAGTATTTAAAAATGAATAGGTTAATCAAGAACACCCAGCATGGATTTATTAAAGGCAAGTATTAATTAACAAATGTAATGGAGTTTCTTTTGAAAAAAATGACCAATTGTGCAGATAAAGGGAATGCGGTAGATGTAGTGTGTATGGATTTTCAAAAGGTAGCGATGAAGTGTCTTACAAGATACTTGATAGAAATATTTAGGTGTATGGTATAAGATGAAATGTAGCTGCAGGATAGAAAGTTGATTAACAGTCAGTAAACAAAGAGTTAGGATAAATGAGTCTTGATCAGACAAGTGAAGCGTTGGAAGTGGTGAAGCCCAAGGATCAGTGCTGGGTCCACTTTTCTTCTCCATATACATAGATTACTTAAACTTGGGCACCCTGTATAGGAATCACAATCCTGAACTTTGCTAAAGATACAAAAGCAGGCGTTTTGGCAAACAGTGGGGACAACCATAAAAGACTTCAGGAAGACATAGACAGGTGAGTGGAATGGGCAGAGAGGTAGCAGATGAAATTTAATGTAGATAAACGTTAAGTAATTAATTTTGAAAGTAAATACAAGGAATAGAATTTACACAATTGAAAGATACTTGGCTAGAATTTCCTATGGCTTACCGCCCGGTTTCTGGACGGTATTGGCCATTGTGGGCGCTAATCAGGTAAGCGGAAAATTCCCTACCTGAGTTACGCCGGCGGTTTTGAGGTACCGCTGAGGAGCAGACTGCCGGCGTGCACTATCCTGAGATCGCTCTGGCACAATATTTGGGCCAGCGGTGACCCGCAGTTGAGTATGAAAAAAACTGCCCACGAGGATCAGCGGACCTGGCCAGTAGGTGAGCAGCTCTTCAAGAAAAAGGTTAGTAATTGGTTTTTTACTAATTATTTTTTAAATCTGTTCTTATTTAGTTTAAAAGGGCCTTGGGAAGGTTTTTTTGATTTTTAGGTGATGTTTTTTTTGAAAAATTATTTTATTGTTTTTCTGCTGCTAGGCCCAACCTACAGCCTCAGGGTAAATTTTTATCGATTTTTTTATTTATCGCTCATTTTGTTTAGGAACCGGCCAACTGACCTTAAATTGCACTTTTTCACTCGGCGGATATTTTTATTTTTTGGGAGGGAAGTTTTCGCCAGTGATAATCATCCCAATCTTAGCAGTCTTTTGGGCAGCAATCGGGCGCTGGCGGGCTGATAGAAACTTCTAGCCCACTGAAAGATGTGGATGAACAGAGAGAGAATAAGGTTCAACTGTATAATTCTCTGAAAGTGTGAGTTCAGATAAATAAAGCCATAAAAACACCCAATTATATTTGGGTTTTATCGAGGCATGGGGCTAGAACCTCCACTTTTTTTGCATGCTTAACGCCCACTTAACGCCCATTTTACCGCTGAAATGATATATAACGGCCATATAGCGCCCATTTTGGCACAGAATGGAAACTGACGGGCTGTTTTAGGAGACTTATCGCCGAGCATTACTTTCCCCATGTGCTTAACGGCGGGAAAAAATATTACCGCCTGCCCACTTTTTGGGGGCGGAATCAGCAGAATGGGCGAAATCAACACCCATACTTCCTGCGTGGAATTAACGCCGAGATTCAATATGAACTCCCACCCACTGATTTTGTCGTAAAGAGCATATTTACCCAAACTAGCGGCCATGGAGATCGCCCATAGTCAATTTCACGACCTCGCACGCATATCGGCCAGAATATCGCTCGCTCAAAATATTGCCCACAAAAGTGAAACTAACCGGAACGAACGCCAGCGGTGTGGCTGGCATTTGTTAAATCCCACTCTTACGTGAGGAGCTGATATCTGAAAGATTTGTTTGAAAGAGCGCTGATGTGAGTGACAACGCTGACACACTGCTGTGTGTGTGCAGCTCAGATATCAATGGTGCCCATTACCTTAGTGCCAGTTAAAGTTTACGTTGATTGATGTTAAGTTTTATTTAACACTTTCATGGTAAGGAATCACCAGTGTGTAATGGTCCAGCTATCTGAGACAATGCGCAACAAGGTTATGTTCAATGACAAAAGTTTAATACCAACATTGGTCTGAAATCATAAGTGCAACAGCCAATAGCACCCAACCCTCGCCCACACCCCACTTTTCACACCATTGACATAAATCACATGTTCAACATGTCCAGCAATGCAGAATACAAAGGCAAAGCAGGAGTGTGGTCCCCAGCCCCCATACATTGCAACAAATTGCATACACCCAGATGGAGATATAACACAACCATCACCTGCGCACATGCACCTCACTTTCCTTCCCCCCTCTCCTTCTTCTCCCCACCTCTACACCTTCCCCTCCTTGCTCCACTTCGCCTGGCCGAGGAGCTCCTCAGGTGGTGCCTCATTGGGGGGGATGAAGGCAGATGTGGTGGTCGCACGGGTATGAGAGCGGGGGGTGCCGAGGGGGCAACATTCTCTAATGCAGAAGCAGGATCTTGGTCCTTGCTCTCATCTGTCATTGGTGCGGAACCTAGGGGTGGAGTGCCGCGCTCGGGGACCACTGGGAGGCCTCTGGCAGCCGTGTTCCTGGCTATCGCATCCAGGGCCTCCGCCATGCATTGGAATGTACACGGTCATGGTGGCCAGCTGTCGGGATATGCCCCCCAATGCTTCGATGAGCCGGTCACCAATGTCTACAGTCCTCCTGGATACCTGTACCATCTCTCCGCTGTCATATCGTGCTTGTGGAACAGACCTGCCGCGTCCATGAAACCTCCGCGGGGTCGGCGCCGTCCTGGGGACAAATGTGGTTCCCTGTGGAGAGGTGCTTCCAGAGTGGAGACGGGAATGACCGGAGGACCACTAGATGACCTTGGGGTGGAATGACTTCTGGAGCGTGGCGATGCAGGTTCTTCGAAGTCCACGCTCTCATCCGTCGAGAACAGACCCAGCGGATTGACGGGCGAGAATCGGAGTTCCTCAACACCAGATGTAGTAGGATCATCTGCCGACTCCTGCCCCATGCCCTCACCTTCTGGCCTCTGTGGTCTTGCCTGGAGCCGCGCTGCTGGCTGAGCTGCAAAACACAAATGAGGTTATTAGAGGAGAAGCGGGTGCTAGGGTGACAAGTGCTACACACAGCATATACACGACAAAAGCACCACCGCTCTCAAAATTACCACAGATATCACATTTCATGACCATCAACACATTGTGCATTGCAATGATTTTCATTAGGCCAGCATTGTTTCTATGACACTTTTAGAAATTATCTATCATATATGATTGTTCGGTTATGAGTTGGTGTGGCATCTATAGACGTTATATGACGCAATGGTGTAAGCTTTACTCACGTGGCATCACTTCAGAGTCTGCAGATGAATCTGTGGCTGTCCGTGGGCACCTCACCACGAGTGCGAGCACTCGCTCCTCCATCTCAGTGATGTTGCTGGGGACTGGTGGCCCCTCACCCGTTCACCTCTGCACGGACTTCATCGTCAATAGCTTCTTCTGTAAAAGGTGACAGGACAACATGGCATGAGATCATTGTGTGATATCATTGCTAGGTACTGTCACAGAGACTGATACAACACATAACCGACATATGTAATCATGATTATTATGATTATTATCATTCTTTACCTAAAGACGTACACCATGACCGCAGGCTTTGAGTAAAACATTCCCAGTAAAAATGCAAGACCTCACATCTGCTGATAGTCACTCGTGACTGTTACAAATCAAATTATATAAATTCATAAATACATGTAAATCAATATAATACTCTTGCGGATCCCACAAGATCGTTCCATCGTTTGCAGCATTGGTTGCCCTCACACACCTCATTGGTCGCCGACGAGACCACCTCTGCTATCTCAGTCCATATCCTCTGGTAGGCCTTTAGGGTGGGCTTCCCACGCCCTCCCTGTGTCAAATCACTCCAGCGTAACTCGACCTCCTGCAGGAGGGAGGCATTTGCCTCGTCCGAGAACCTCCTGGCTCTTTTGCGGCCTCCAATGTGCTCCTCTCCCACCTCACTGCTCTCCCCAGCGTCAGATTCCACATCGGCTGTGATGCCTCCTCCTCTCTCTCCATTATAGGGCAAATTCGGTCAAATATGTGGCTGGTAACAGCTCATTTTTGTTTGCCTACTTGCTGTGAAGCTCTAAAGTCTCCCTCCTTCCTCCCAAAGCAGCCATACCACACCCAGACACGCCTTCAGTCCCTCTGAGCTCCCTTTCTGTCTCCTCTTCTGCGCATGTCATGGAGACCCTTGACCTCCAGAATCACAGGAATCGAGCGTTGCCATGTCATTGTTAAGGACGGCTACACTTTACGGCAGAAGGTCAAAAAAAATTTAACGCTACCGCCTATTTAGTATCGCTCACAGTAACTCCCATTTTCAAAAATGTAAACTAGGTGTTTTGGGAATGGGCGAGAAGCCGGCGATCTGAAAACCCCTTTTTTTAATGCCCACGCTGGAAATAACGCCCATTTTTAGGCGATAAGCACAAAAGTGGAAGTTCTAGCCCATAGAGTAAAAAAGTCAAATAATGATAAATGTATACAACATTTTGATTGGGGTACTGTGTGCAGTTCTGGGCATCCATGGTATAAAGGAACTTAAAGCCATTGAGAGTATACAATATAGCTTCACCAGGATGATGCCACGGATGGAGCAGAGAATAGTAGTACTTCCACAGGAGCACAGTAGGCTATCAGGATATTTCTTAGTGGTTTGTAAAATCATGTAGAGCTTTAATGGAGTCAATTGGGTAAAACTCTGGTTTTGGTGTCAGTGACAAAGGTCATCAATTTAAAATATCACTCCCAATAGCACTAAGAGAGAGGTTACGCACATAAATGGGGTTTCCAAAATTGCTCCATGACCTCCCCCAACCTTATGTCTGAAATCTAACCTGTCCTCCACCTCTGGCCCTTTGTGCATCCTCCCTTCCTTTCATCAGTACCTTCAACCCCCTCAGCCCTACTCTCACTCCGTAACCACTATGGCTCTTCATTTCTCTCTCCATCTTTAAAAGCTTTTACCATATTTTTCTGCGTTACAATCATTACCTCACTTCAAAACTAATTCTTTGGCTGTGCAATACACTGGGACATCTTGAGGCTGTGAAATATGCTATTTAAATGAATGTTCTTCCTTTAACATTGAACTTTGCAGCACAGGAGGTCATTTGGCACATTGTGTCTGCTGGCTCTCTGAAAGTGCTATGCACTTAGTCCCATTCTCCTGCTCTTTCCTTATCCACTCTCAAAACTTACTTTTTCAAATATTTAGTCACTTCCTTTTCAATAGCTATTATGGATATTGCTTCCACCACTATTTCTGGTAGGCCATTCTAACAATTCTCTATGTAAAAAGGTTTCTCCTAACCTGTCCCCTCGATCTTAAATATATGCCCTTTTGTTACTGACTAACTGGCCACTGGAAGTAGATTTCCCCTATTTAGCTGATAAAAATACCTCAGGATATTGAAAGCCTTTATTAGATCTCCTCTTATTTCTCTCTGTTCCAGTGAAAAAAGCCAAGGTTTCCTCTCATTCCTGGCATCATCTCAGTGAATCTCTTCTGTAGCTTTGACATCCTTCCTAAAGTAGGGCACCAAAACGGGACACAACAGAGCTGATTCCACACTCTCAGCAGGTAGCACGTGACACCAAGTCACAGAGGTGCAGCCCGCAGTTTCCCAGCATGTGCTTCCTGAGAGCACTGCTACCCACTGAGTGTGGAACCAGGCACCATATTCTAATTGCCGGCTTAGCAATGATTTGTATAGGTCTAGCATTACCTTCATGTTTCTGCACTTTATGCCAGTTTTATGTTTTTTTAAACAGGTAATAAATCTGCTCCTCACATCTCCCCCTAATAGTTGGTTTTAATTTCTATTTTAATCAACAGGACAGTTGGTAGTATGGAGACAAGGCAGAGCAGCCAGAACCACCAGACATCATCCTTTGATGTCAGCAGTTACATACCACATTCAGTAATAACATTACCATTTGCAGCAGGATTTTAGTAATACTTTGCCAACCATAATTTTCAGTATTTTTCTCACAACGTTGTAAGGAAAGCAGAAAGAAAGACTCGTGAGAATATTTAGAAGAAGAAAGCAACTTTCAGATTTCCTTTCCCCCATTCAAAAACACATGATTCTGATTATTCTTGTATCCCTTTCAGTTTCTAAGGACCCACCTGTTGTGGCCTCTGCTAACAGTAATGGGTAATAAGACTTCATTGCTTTGTGCCTCTGTAAACATTGTATTTAATGTGTCAATGGCCTAATAGCAGTTTTGTTACATGCTTACTTCTAATGCTGCTATGATATATTGAATTCAATTAGAACTTAAGCCATTGGGGAACATGAGTGCACCATTTTCCTCATCAGAATATGGTTTTAAAAACAGAAACTTGAAATACTGAAACAAAACAGAACAAAAATGTAAAAATGTTGACATTATGGTTAATAGGAATCAGGATTTGCTCCCAATTGACAATTTGAAGCTGGGCTGAAGACTGACAGATTGACCTTTGGTCTTCTCCTTCAATCATCCAGCCTATCTTCAGATCAGCACATAGGCAAGCCCATTATTATTGAATCTGACTTACAATCCTTGCACTTAAATGCTGTTGCTGAACTACAGACATCCATGAGAGACCTGCACATAAACAGTTCTGATGTGTGAAATTCCATTAGTTATATATCTTTAAAAAGTCTATTCCATAGTCCTCTTTAATAGAAGCCAACAGTAGGAGATCGCCAACTTCGGTCTATGCTCACAAAAAGGAAATGTTTTCTGCCTGATTTCATAAAATCCACTAAGAATTATTACTAAACCATTCCGAAAGTGCTTTGTGAATTGGGACTCTCCACCTTAGAGAGAGGAAGAGCACTCAACAATTAGACTGGCACATATGGAAAATTATACTTCATTTATTTTTCATCAACCTTTGAATTCAAAATAAATACAATAGTGTTTAAAATGTCATGTAAAGGCATTCAAATCATAAAGAGTGAATACACCAGTTTAGATCAGTTACTTTATAAATGTAGCAGAAAGGTGACAGTTAATATGGTAGCTGTTGGTGGCTGCATAATTTTAACATATTTATGCACATGGCTAAGTGACAGGAAACAGAAAGTAGTGCTGAAAGGTTGTTTTTCGGACTGTAGGAAGGTATACAGCAGTGTTCCCCAGTGGTCGGTACTAGGAGCACTGCTTTTCTTAATATATAATAATGACTTGGACTTGGGAGTACAGGGCACAGTTTCAAAATTTGCAGATGACACAAAACTTGGAATTATAGTGAACAGTGAGGAGTAGAGTGATAGACTTCAAGAGAACATAGACAAGCTGATGGAATGGGCAGACACGTGGCAGATGAAATTAATGCAGAAAACTGTGAAGTGATACATTTTGGTAGGAAGAATGAGGAGGAGCAATATAAACTAAAGGGTATGATGTCAGGCTAACTGGTCTATAATTACCCGTTTTCTCACTCCCTTCTTTTTTAAAAAGTGGTGTTACATTAGCTATCCTCCAGTCCATAGAAACTGATCCAGAGTCAATAGACTGTTGGAAAATGATCACCAATGCATCCACTATTTCTCGGGCCACTTCCATAAGTACTCTGGGATGCAGACGATCAGGCCCCGGGGATTTATCGGCCTTCAATCCCATCAATTTCCCTAACACAATTTCCTCCTTCTCACTAGACCCACTGTCCCCTAGGACATTTGGAAGGTTATTTGTGTCTTCCTTCGTGAAGACAGAACCGAAGTATTTGTTCAATTGATCTGCCATTTCTTTGTTCCACATTATAAATTCACCTGAATCCGACTGCAAGGGACCTACATTTGTCTTCACTAATCTTTTTCTCTTCACATATTTATAGAAGCTTTTGCAGTCAGTTTTTATGCTCCCTGCAAGCTTCCTCTCGTACTCTATTTTCCCCCTTGTCCTCCTCTGTTGAATTCTAAATTTCTACCAGTCCTCAGGTTTGTTACTTTTTCTAGCCAATTTCTATGCCTCTTCCTTGGTTTTAACATTATCCTTAATTTCCCTTGTTAGCCACGGTTGAACCACCTTCCCCGTTTTATTTTTACTACAGACAGGGATGTACAATTGCTGAAGTTCATCCATGTGATCTTTAAATGTTTGCCATTGCTTATCCACCGTCAACCTTTTAAGTATCATTCGCCAGTCTATTCTAGCCAATTCATGCCTCATACCGTCGAAGTTACCTTTCCTTAAGTTCAGGACCCTAGTTTCCAAATTAACTGTGTCATTCTCCATCTTAATAAAGAATTCTACAAAATTATGGTCAGTCTTCCCCAAGGGGCCTCGCACAATAAGATTGCTAATTAGTCCCTTCTCATTACACATCACCCAGTCTAGGATGGCCAGCTCTCTGCTAGGTTCCTCGACATATTGGTCTCGAAAACCATCCCTAATAAACTCCAGGAAATCCTCCTCCACCGCATTGCTACCAGTTTGGTTAGCCCAATCAATATGTAGATTAAAGTCACCCATGATAACTGCTGTACCTTTATTGCACACATCCCTTATTTCTTGTTTGATGCTGTCCCCAACCTCACCACTACTATTTGGTGGTCTGTACACAATTCCCACTAGCGTTTTTTGCCCCTTGGTATTCCGTAGCTCCATCCATACCGATTCCACATCATTCAGGCTAATGTCCCTCCTTACTATTGCATTAATTTCCTCTTTAACCAGTAACACCACCCCACCTCCTTTTCCTCTCTAAATGCTGAATACCCCTGGATGTTGAGTTCCCAGCCTTGGTCACCCTGGAGCCATGTCTCTGTGATGCCAATTACATCATATCCGTTAACTGCTATCTGCGCAGTTAATTCGTCCACCTTATACCGAATACTCCTCGCATTGAGGCACAGAGTCTTCAGGTTGTCTTTTTAACACACTTTGCCCCTTTAGAATTTTGCTGTAATGTGGCCCTTTTTGTTTTTTGCCTTGAGTTTCTCTGCTCTCCACTTTTACTATTCTCCTTTCTATCTTTTGCTTCTGCCTCCATTTTATTTTCCTCTGTCTCCCTGCATAGGTTCCCATCCCCCTGCCATGTTAGTTTAACCCCTCCCCAACAGCACTAGAAAACACTCCCCTGAGAACATTGGTTCCAGTCCTGCCCAGGTGCAGACCGTCCAGTTTGTACTGGCCCCACCTCCCCCAGAACCGGTTCCAATGTCCCAGGAATTTGAATCCCTCCCTTTTGCACCACTTCTCAAGCCACGTATTCATCTGGGCTATCCTGCAATTCCTACTCTGACTAGCACGTGGCACTGGTAGCAATCCTGAGATTACTACTTTTCAGGTCCTACTTTTTAAATTTAGCTCCTAGCTCCCTAAATTCGTCTTGTAGGACCTCATCCCATTTTTTACCTATATCGTTGGTACCTATGTGCACCACGACAACTGGCTGTTCACCCTCCCTTTTCAGAATGTCCTGCACCCGCTCCGAGACATCCTTGACCCTTGCATCCTGGGGTCCCGGTTGCAGCTGCAGAAATGCCTATCTATTCCCCTTACAATCGAATCCCCTACCACTATCGCTCTCCCACTGTTTTTCCTATCCTCCTGTGCAGCAGAGCCACCCACGGTGCCATGAACTTGGCTGCTGCTGCCCTCCCCTGATGAGTCATCCCCCTCAACAGTACCCAAAAGCGGTGTATCTGCTTTGCAGGGGTGTGATCGCAGGGGACTCCTGCACTACCTTCCTGTTGGTCACCCATTTACTATCTGGCTGTATACCCTTTACCTGCGGTAAGACCAACTCACTAAACGTGCTATTCACGTCATTCTCAGCATCGTGGATGCTCCAGAGTGAATCCACCCGCAGCTCCAGTGCCGCAATGCGGTCCGTCAGGAGCTGGAGGCGGATGCACTTCCCACATAGTACAGGAGGAGCATATGAACTCATTGAATGGCGGTGCAGGCTAGAAGGGCCGAATGGCCTACTCCTGCACCTATTTTCTATGTTTCTATGTTTCTATAACACGTGTCCGAGCTGCCCTGCCATGACTTAACCCTTAGATTAACTTAATTTGGCAACAACAATGCTAAATGTTACTTACTGATATAGAAAAGAAAAAGAAAAACTACTCCCCAATCACCAGCCAATCACTTACCCCCTTGGCTGTGACGTCACCTTTCCATTTCTTTCTACTTTTTTTTTGCCTTCTCTCCCCACTGCAGCTGCACCGGCTGGGCCTTTATAGAGGCCTCACCAACGCCCCGAACTCCTGCTGCCGCTGGGCCTTTAAAGGCCGCTCCACACACCTTGAACTCCCGCCTCATGAGCCAAAGCCAGCTCACTCCTATCACTCTGCTGGAGAGCAACTTGCTGAATATCAGTGATGCATTGTAAAGCCAAGGATGAGATATCTGCCATCCTGTTTAAGGCAGCAGACATCTCCAGCACGGCCGTTGTCATGGCCTGTATAGACTCATTTGAGAGTCTGCTCGAAGCTCCATGGCAGACATTTTCACAATTATCTACAGCACCAATCCACTACTGTTGGGAGTTGGACTCCTCCATCCTCTCCACTATTGTGAAAGAGTGTGCGTGGTACATCTCAGTATCTCGCAAATTTGCTGCTGTACCTCTATCATTCTCCTCTCAACGATGGCCCCCATGGTTCAACATCTGAGTCCAGCTATGCAGAGCTTGGAGAGGATTGTGCCCCCCGACATGGACTCTCTCTCCACAGTTGTCCCTGCCACCAGTGTCTGCACGTGCACACTTGTGAATTGTGAATCACCCATCGAAAATTCCAACTAACTCTCTAACTGCACCCACTAAAATCTGCACACATTGTGATGGTACACACTCGTAAGGAATGAGGTCCTCTGAGGAAAATCGTTGTCATGCATGTCTACAGACTCTTACTCTATGCGTGAAGGCCCTGGAAGACAAAAGAAAGGGATATCAATTAGTCCTGACAAAGGACCGATCTTGACAATCGCCATACTCAGGCCATTCATAGTTGAGCTATTGATGAAAAAAATCAGCATGTGTGTCGGAGATATTTATAATTCCCAGTCTCTCTATCTCCAATTGACCGGGACACAGATGTGCCACTTTTCTCCATGGTCTCCTCGTCTGCATCTGTGAGCTGCACAATTTGAGGTGGGCCACCGCCAATCCTCTCCCTCTCCCTTGCGTTTTGTGCTCTCTTATCTAATCCGCATATAAACCCCACCCCCCCCCCCCATCCCATTTCGGGACCCACATTTGCATTAATGTTGGGGCCATTGCTAGGGACTTCCACTGATATTGTGGAAAAGCAGTTTCACCCTAGCAACTGAAATTGCAGCCCAGTATCATTACTACACGAGTGCATGTGCCTTTTTAATTCGTGCAGGTAACAGATTTCACTTAATATTTAACTTTTTCCGAATCCAAAGGAAATTAGTCGTTTTCTACGTAATGCAGATATGTTTCGGAACCATTAGATAAGTCAGTTTGCAGCTGTGGCTTGTGTCTGGAGCAATTTTATTTCAAGGTTTAATTTGTTGAGAGGTTTATTCTATACAAATTTTAATATCAGCAGAATGCTAATAAGTTTGAATGGCATCTTAATATCCTTTCTTGTAATTTGACAAAGTTAACCAGTTAACTGAACATTGATTCCAAAATACATTGTTCAAACATAACTAAGCTGAATTAATTACTTTCTGTATATTTCTTGTAATTTAATGTTACCTAGAATTTTCAATTGCATAATTTACTGATTTTATTTGAGCTGTCATTATATGAGATTGGGACAGTTCATCGGAAATCAAAGCCTTTCATTCCAAATATTCAAATTGTATCTGATACAGCCAAGAACGAAACGACCAAATGATATAATAGTTTTGTGCAAAGGTTATCTTGGTACGCCGAAACCAGTCAATGAAACCTTGCATCAGCTTTTCAATAAGGACAAGACATGAAACAAAGCGAATCAAATTAGTCGTAATAAATTGATCCCAAAACATAACTGTAATATCTGTAGTACTGGTAATGTCTGCCTGCTTCCCGACTTCATATTCAAATGTTTAGAAAGTCACAAGCTACACAACAAATTATTGTTCTTCTAGGTCACCTTTTGATCAAATGATTATAACGAAGCTGCTGATTGTTGTGGCAGGCCGTTAGTACGATGCTGCCATGCCTTAGTATTTATTAGCCAATAATTAAAGGTCCATAACCATTCAAGCAGATGATGTAGAACTACAAATAGGGTGTAAAGAAATATTGCTATACTAATTATCTCATGTACAGATTTTATTGGGTGACGTTATTATTGATAAGCTGACTCCTAATTGGAATTCAGTCTAGTGTAAAGTGGGCACTCAGTATCATCCATAGTTGATTACAAATGCAATTGGAAAAAAAAAATTATTAAAGAGGGCATCATTTTAAATAATTCTGCAATGAATCGTGCTTGCAGCAGCTGTCTTTGTTAGCTTGCTGGTATGTTTTAAAATAAGACCAGGAGACAGTGGCCTGAAAATTCACGAGGCCCCGCTCCATTAGCATAACTTATGCAGGCAAAGTCGAACCATCGCACGACCTCACACACAGCCAGAGAACCCCGAGACTCAAAACAAAATGCTTTTTTTGAAAATAAAACTCTTTGTCTCACAGCCACTTCAACTAGAGAAGGTAATCAGTCCCCTCTGGGATCAAATATCTTACTCTGGCAAAGGTTTGGGCCCTTGAGAAGGCTTCAAAGGGACTCAGACCAGGTCTCAACGAGCATTTATTTCCCTGAGGCCTTTAAAGAGTTAAAGGTAGGAATTTCCCAGGGAACCCCGAAAACTCCCCTGACACCCCCATTAATGTAGGGGGTGGGCAGATCTGCTCACAGCCCTCCAACCTCCTCCCTCCCCACCGGCCCCACCTCTGACCCCCGTCTGAAATTGAAAGGTCAGGTTCAAAAGGGGCTGAGCCGGAATCTGGTCCATATTCCACCCGCTCTGGCAAAAATATGATGTATGTCCTCTCGAGCTCCAAGAGTTTCAGGGCCAATGTTTCTGTCTCTGTTCTTACTAAACTGGTTGTTGACACTTAACGGTCATGAACAGCTTATTACTGCTATACACATCACAGGCGAGAGTGAAATTCAGGCCACAGCAATTGGATCCAAATGAAATTATTATTGAAATATCATAAACCGTGAATTATTACTGGAACATAAAAGTTCAAATGCTGAAATTCTGAATCATTAATATGGGATGATATAATTGTTTGTTCAATTCCAGTCAGCTTGTTGGTAATGACCCTGATAGATTGTAAATGTTAGAGTTGTAGGAAAGGGAACATCTTAAGATGTGTGAAATGTTAGAATGTTCGAACCCATACCATGACAATTGCAATTTTTTTTGTCTCTTCCACTCCTGAAGGTACTGCCTTCTTCTGGGCATGCTCCACATGCTCCAGTTGTCCTCTGGTACCTTATACTAGTGATTATTCTTTATGTATGGGATAGACAGACAGGGTCTATAAGCTATTTTTCCATGGGGGCATCACAGCAATGTCTGATCTTGTCCCCTTGCAACATTCGCACATATAGGCCAGAATTTTGCCGGTGGCCAGAGGACAGGATGGGTGGCGGGTCAGCTGTTAAATTTAAAATGATTGACAGCACGTCGGGAACCCGCTGTCAACCCTCTGCCCCGCTACTTTCCCAGATGTCGAGACCATCATCGCTGAACAGACCCGACATGCAACGGCAGGGGAGGCAATTCACATCATTATCACCTTGTTAAGAGGCTATTAAAAATAATTTTGAGCTGAACTTACCATCTTACCAGGTTATCCACAAGGTTTACACAACTCAGGGATCACATCAGGTAAGGACATCAGGAGTTATGTGATCATGAATTCATTTCTTTACTTGACAGCTGTAAATGTGCTATAAAAGCTCCCATCTCACAGCTGTTCACTTTCCAAGATCAAAAGCTGTTGCTTACTGCATTTGGAAGACAGATTGAGCTTTATGCAGCTTGCAAGTGTTTGGAGTAAACTCTCTATCATAGAAACAAAGAAAATAGGTGCAGGAGTAGGTCATTTGGCCCTTCGAGTCTGCACCGCCATTCAATGAGTTCATGGTTGAACATGCAACTTCAGTACCCCATTCCTGTTTTCTCGCCATACCCCTTGATCCCCCTAGTAGTAAGGACTACATCTAACTCCTTTTTGAATATATTTAGTGAATTGGCCTCAACAACTTTCTGTGGTAGAGAATTCCACAGGTTCACCACTCTGGGTGAAAAAGTTTCTCCTCATCTCGGTCCTAAATGGCTTACCCCTTATCCTTAGACTGTGATCCCTGGTTCTGGACTTCCCCAACATTGGGAACATTCTTCCTGCATCTAACCTGTCTAAACCCATCAGAATTTTAAACGTTTCTATGAGATCCCTTCTCATTCTTCTGAACTCCAGTGAATACAAGCCCAGTTGATCCAGTCTTTCTTGATATGTCAGTCCCGCCATCCCGGGAATCAGTCTGGTGAACCTTCGCTGCACTCCCTCAATAGCAAGAGTGTCCTTCCTCAAGTTAGGAGACCAAAACTGTACACAATATTCCAGGTGTGGCCTCACCAAGGCCCTGTACAACTGTAGTAACACCTCCCTGCCCCTGTACTCAAATCCCCTCGCTATGAAGGCCAACATGCCATTTGCTTTCTTAACCGCCTGCTGTACCTGCATGCCAACCTTCAATGACTGATGTACCATGACACCCAGGTCTCGTTGCACCTCCCCTTTTCCTAATCTGAAAGCATTCAGATAATCGTCTGTCTCTCTTTTTACCACCAAAGTGGATAACCTCACATTTATCCACATTATTCTGCATCTGCCATGCATTTGCCCACTCACCTAACCTATCCAAGTCACTCTGCAGCCTCATAGCATCCTCCTCGCAGCTCACACTGCCACCCAACTTAGTGTCATCCACAAATTTGGAGATACTACATTTAATCCCCTCGTCTAAATCATTAATGTACAATGTAAACAGCTGGGGCCCCAGCACAGAACCTTGCGGTACCCAGCACTAGTCACTGCCTGCCATTCTGAAAAGTACCCATTTACTCCTACTCTTTGCTTCCTGTCTGCCAACCAGTTCTCAATCCACGTCAGCACACTACCCCCAATCCCATGTGCTTTAACTTTGCACATTAATCTCTTGTGTGGGACCTTGTCGAAAGCCTTCTGAAAGTCCAAATACACCACATCAACTGGTTCTCCCTTGTCCACTCTACTGGAAACATCCTCAAAAAATTCCAGAAGATTTGTCAAGCGTGATTTCCCTTTCACAAATCCATGCTGACTTGGACCTATCATGTCAGCTCTTTCCAAATGCGCTGCTATGACATCCTTAATAATTGATTCCATCATTTTACCCACTACTGATGTCAGGCTGACCAGTCTATAATTCCCTGTTTTCTCTCTCCCTCCTTTTTTAAAAAGTGTCACCTCATTGGAACAACCTATCTTACTACTGACAGATCACATCTGTCATCTCAAACTCACCTACCATCTATTACGTTAGCATTGGTGCCCTCAAAACTATCTCACTTTGGTCCTCAAAATCCCACCACGATCAGCCCCAATACCAGCAGCACCAGACACACCAGCAGCACCAACAACAACATCAAGTTTCTCCGCAATCAACTGATGCTGCACAGGACACAGGACATCAGCACCCGAGCACATTACTGTCCGGGACGCCAGGGATGGCCTCACCATGGCCAGATTTACTTCACTTGATACTGTACACCCTGACTGCCACATGATGTGCCAGGCTGGCATCACCCCACATCATCTCTAGAAAGCATCCCCTGCGATGACCAAGCCATTTCTTTCACATCATCACCATTGTGGGGGTTACCGATATGTCTCATCATTCACTGCAACTCACTAAACCACTTCCAAAGGTGCACACAAAGCTGTTCAACAATGCAAGGGTGTTGAAAATAAAGATTTCAATGTTTGACAGAAAATTAACAGAAACTTTACATGAATATTGGCTTTAGACCCAAGTGCCTACCCTTGTGTGTTGTTAGTTGGTATGATTGAACTAGGATGAGGGTGAGTGTGAGGGGTGGCTCGTGAGATGGGGAAGTGATAATGTAGATAGAGGGATGGGTGGAGTTACAAAGTAAGTTGGTGTGAGTAAGGATGTGCAGGAGTAGGGTAGGGAAGGCAGAGTGATGGGGATGTGATGAGTGACACAGCAGGATGAGATTGAGTGTGGCTTTGCAGTAACATTTCGTGATTCACTGAGATTGTTGAAAGATTTTCACCCTGCTTGTGTCCTCCTGTGCAATGTGCAACCAGGCTGCGTTCATCTCCTGGGGAGGTCTCTTCCACCCATTGGAAGGGAAGGGGACCTCATTGTGTGCTGTGACTCCCTCCATAAGCATATGGAGGGAGTCATGGGAGAGCCTGGGTGCTGCCATGCACCTTTGTGCTGTGATTGTCAGTGTTTGCAACACCTCAATGCTGTAGAACACTGACAGCACACTGTCAACTAAATGTGGACATGGTCCCTTTAAGGAAACTGGCTGATGACGTATCATCAGACCACTTCCTTCAATTGGGCCAGGAAACGTGCTGGATGGGCCTAATCAGTATAAAATCATTTCTACACATCGGTCTGGAGCCAGCAGCGGGGTCAGGACATGCCACCGACCCTAGCTGCCCTGAACCCGCCGAATCATAGAATGGTTACAGCACAGAAGAAGGCCATTCGGCCCTTCAAGCCCATGCTGACTCTCAACTATTCCCACTCCCATGCCCTTTCCCCATAGCCCTGCAAATATTTTTCCTTCAAATACTTATCTAACTCCCTTTTGAAAGATAAGATTGAGTCTGCCTCCACCAACCTTTCAGGCCGTGCATTCCAGAACCCAACCACTCGCTGCGTAAAAAGGATTTTTCTTTTGGTTACTCTGCCAATCACCTTAAATCTGTGTCCTCTGGTTCTCGACCCTTCTGCCAATGGGAACAATTTATCTCTATCCACTCTGTCCAGACCCCTCATGATTTTGAATATCTCTATCAAATCTCCTCTCTGCTCTAAGGAGAACACTCCAGCTTCTCCAGTCTATCCATGTAACTGAAATCTCTCATTCCTGGAATCATTCTCATAAATCTTTCTGCGCATTATCTAAGGCCTTCTCATCCTTCCTAAATTGCGGTGCCTAGAATTGGACACAATACTCCAGTTGGGGCTGAACCAGTGTTTACTACAGGTTCACCATAATTTCCACTTTTATATTCCATATTTATGAAGCCCAGATTCCATATTTATGAAGCCCAGGATCCCATAAGCCTTTTTAACTGCTTTCTCAATGTGCCCTGCCGCCTTCAACGATTTGTGCACACATACCCCCTGGTCTCTCTGTTCGTGCACCCTGTTTAGGATTTACCATTTAATTTATATGTCCTCTCCTCATTCTTTCTACCAAAATGACTCAGTGGACTCTGGAAAAAAAATGCACTTCTGCAAAATTGTGTTGCCCTCTCACATTGGTGGTAAAAGTGATTAAATCAATGAGGGACATTGAGTTATGTGGCGAGACTAGAGAAGCTGAGATTTTTCTCCTTAGAGCAGAGAAGGTAAAGGGCGATTTAATAGAGGTGTTCAAAATCATGAGGGGTTTTGATAGAGAAAATGGGGAGCAACAGTTTCCACTGGCAGGGCAGTCTGTATTCAGAGGACACCGATTTATAATAATTAGCAAAAGGACCACAGGAAAGATGAGAAGAATTTTTTTGCACAATGAATTGTTATGATCTGGAATGCACTGCCTGAAAGGTTGGTTGTAACAGCATCAGTCGTAACTTTCATTTGGCAATTGGATATATACTTGAAAAGGAAGAATTTTCAGGACCAGACAAGGGAGTGGGACCAATTGGATAGCTCTTCTAAAGAGCCAGCACAGGCATGATGAATCGAATGGCCTCCTTCTGTGCTCTATGATTATATGATTCTATGATTGGCTTGGAATATTTAGATTGCTTTCCAGTTCTGTTAGATGATTTGTACATCAAATCAAGAAATAACTAACTCAGTTTGGCAAAATTATTTAATGTCCTATCTGAAATATGAATTTGAACTGTGACATTAAATAACATTGCCAAGCTGGGTTGGTTATTTTATTTCTTGATTTAATGTATAAATCATATGAAAGAACTGGAAAGCAATCTGAACATTCCTTGTACTGCAGTGAAAGTGAACACTAGTCCATCACTGAGATATATTAATTATTGGGGTCAATTTTCCAGTAAATTTTACAATTAGGGCTCCCACTACGCATTAGTCCGGAGACCATTATTACACAGATAAGTGTACCGACCCCACTTAATTTTGTGGGATCAGCTTCATTAACATATTGACCCAGAATTTGCAGTCGGAGGCTTCCCGCGGGCGGATGCCTCCAACCGCAACAATTTCTACGAAAGTATCTGTTGTTCCCGGAGTTTCGGAGACTTCTGGTCCTGGGCCTCCATGCGAAGGCCTGCATAGAGGCTCATGTATCCCAGCAACCTATGCACTTCGTTCACATCACTGGGATCAGGTGGGCCAGCCCAACTCTCTCATAAGTATGAATGGGAATACTCCTCCAAAACACACAAGCACTTAAGATAATTTTTTTGAAAAATCACATTTAAAATTAATCAAAATGGAATTTAATTATTGAAAACAAAAATGTATTTAATTTTTTTTTTACATATTTTAAAGGGTCTAAAAATAAATTTAACCTTATTTAAAAGGATTTTAAATGTTTAAATTATTGAAAAAAGTTTATTATTCTGTGTTTTAAAAGTCTTACGCTGATAAAAGCAGGCCTTACGCCTCTCTACCCACGGAGGCCCTTCAGTTTTGGAGGCAGGCGACCGTTTGACAGATCACAAGTTCCGGATCACTTCGTATGCCTAAACCCAGAACCTGTGGGGCCCCTATGGGCACGTGTGCACCTCGTACGCACCCGTGGGGTGCGTGAATTCAGGCCCAATCTGGACAATATCCTGGACCAGAATTTGGGAGCTCACCAGTGGGAGGCTGCGGGCGGGGGGGAGAGAGAGGCAGCGGGCGAGGGAGAGAGAGGCAGCGGGCGAGGGAGAGAGAGGCAGCGGGCGGAGAGAGAGGCTGCAGGCGAGGGAGAGAGAGAGGCAGCGGGCGAAGGAGAGAGAGGCAGCGGGCGAAGGAGAGAGAGGCAGCGGGCGGAGAGAGAGGCTGCAGGCGGAGAGAGAGGCTGCAGGCGAGGGAGAGAGAGAGGCAGCGGGCGAGGGAGAGAGAGGCTGCGGGCGAGGGAGAGAGAGAGGCAGCGGGCGAGGGAGAGAGAGGCAGCGGGCGAGGGAGAGAGAGGCTGCGGGCGAGGGAGAGAGAGGCAGCGGGCGAGGGAGAGAGAGGCTGCGGGCGAGGGAGAGAGAGGCAGCGGGCGAGGGAGAGAGAGGCTGCGGGCGAGGGAGAGAGAGGCTGCGGGCGAGGGAGAGAGAGAGGCAGCGGGCGAGGGAGAGAGAGGCTGCGGGCGAGGGAGAGAGAGAGGCAGCGGGCGAGGGAGAGAGAGGCAGCGGGCGAGGGAGAGAGAGGCAGCGGGCGAGGGAGAGAGAGGCAGCGGGCGAGGGAGAGAGAGGCTGCGGGCGAGGGAGAGAGAGAGGCAGCGGGCGAGGGAGAGAGAGGCTGCGGGCGAGGGAGAGAGAGGCAGCGGGCGAGGGAGAGAAAAGCAGCGGGCGGAGAGAGAGGCTGCAGGCGAGGGAGAGAGAGAGGCAGCGGGCGAGGGAGAGAGAGGCTGCGGGCGAGGGAGAGAGAGGCTGCGGGCGAGGGAGAGAAAGGCAGCGGGCGGGAGGGAGAGAGAGGCAGCGGGCGGGGGGAGAGAAAAGCAGCGGGCGAGGGAGAGAAAGGCAGCGGGCGGGAGGGAGAGTGAGGCTGCAGGCGAGGGAGAGAGAGGCAGCGGGCGAGGGAGAGAAAGGCAGCGGGGGGGAGAGAGAGGCAGCGGGCGAGGGAGAGAAAGGCAGCGGGCGGGAGGGAGAGAGAGGCTGCAGGCGAGGGAGAGAGAGGCAGCGGGCGAGGGAGAGAAAGGTAGCGGGCGGGAGGGAGAGAGAGGCAGCGGGCGGGGGGAGAGAGAGGCAGCGGGCGAGGGAGAGAAAGGCAGCGGGAGGGAGAGAGAGGCAGCGGGCGAGGGAGAGAAAGGCAGCGGGGGGGAGAGAGAGGCAGCGGGTGGGGGGAGAGAGAGGCAGCGGGCGAGGGAGAGAAAGGCAGCGGGAGGGAGAGAGAGGCAGCGGGCGAGGGAGAGAAAGGCAGCGGGGGGGAGAGAGAGGCAGCGGGTGGGGGGAGAGAGAGGCAGCGGGTGGGGGGAGAGAGAGGCAGCGGGCGAGGGAGAGAAAGGCAGCGGGGGGGGGAGAGAGGCAGCGGGCGGGGGGAGAGAGAGGCAGCGGGCGAGGGAGAGAAAGGCAGCGGGGGGGGGAGAGAGGCAGCGGGCGGGGGGAGAGAGAGGCAGCGGGCGAGGGAGAGAAAGGCAGCGGGAGGGAGAGAGAGGCAGCGGGCGAGGGAGAGAAAGGCAGCGGGGGGGAGAGAGAGGCAGCGGGTGGGGGGAGAGAGAGGCAGCGGGCGAGGGAGAGAAAGGCAGCGGGGGGGGGAGAGAGGCAGCGGGCGGGGGGAGAGAGAGGCGGCGCGCGAGGGAGAGAAAGGCAGCGGGCGGGGGGGAGAGAGAGGTTGCAGGCGGGGGGGGAGAGAGAGGCAGCGGGGGGGAGAGAGAGGCAGCGGGTGGCAGAGAGAGAGAGAGAGACACTGGGACCGAGGGGGGAAAGAGACATAGGGGGCCGGGGGAGAGAGACACAGGTGGAGAAGGAGAGAGAGAGACACAGGGGCGTGGAGAGAGAGAGACATGTGGGGAGGGGGAGAGAGAGACACGGGGGGGGAGAGACACGGGGGGTGTGAAGAGAGAGAGACACGGGGGGGATGGAGAGAGAGACACGAGGGGGGGAGAGACACGGGATGTGTGAAGAGAGAGAGACACGGGGGAGAGAAAGACACGAGGGAGAGAGAAAGACACGGTGGGGGGAGAGCGAGAGAGAGACACGGGGGGGTGGCAGAGAGAGAGACACAGGGGATGTAAGAGAGAGAGACATGGGGGGAGCGATAGACACTGTGTGGGGGGAGAGAGAGACAGGAGGGGGATAAGAAAGAGAGACACGGGGTGGGTAAGGGAGAGAAACACAGGGGGGGAGAGAGAGACAGGAGGGGGATAAGAAAGAGAGACACGGGGTGGGGGTGGGTAAGAGAGAGAGACACGGGGGGCGGAGAGAGAGACAGGAGGGAGGGAGAGAGAGAGACACGAGAGAGGGAGAAAGAGAGAGTCACGAGGTGGGTGAGAGAGAGAGAGAGATACGGCGGGGGGGAGAGAGAGGAAGCAGGAGAGGGGAGAGAGGGAATTCAGGGAAGACGGATCACGTTCTTCCAACTCCCTCCTTATTTCTCAGAATGCTCGGTGCATGTGTTACAAGGGATAACATTGGAGTGGATAAAACCCAGAATTCACGACACTGTTATTATTCGCTTCATACCCAATAAACCTGTTAACAATCCGTGACCCACACTCAATGCCTCATCTATGGCGTGAGGGGGCGGGAGCACTTGCATTGGGATAATGGACTTTGGTTGGGGGAGGCAGCACTTGCGCTGGGGTTAGGGACTTGGGTTGGAACTTGGGAGGCTTTTGCTGGGTTGGTTGAGATCTATCCTCTCTGGCTTCTGAAGTCAAAATGGATTGAATTACAATTTGCAAAGTTAGTCAGAATTAGGGCTGTGCAGTTCCAGTTACACATTCCAGAGAAACTTCAGGGTGTGGCTTATCCTCTAAGGGTATAATCAGCAATCGGTCATGTGATAATGGAAAGCCAATCAAAGACAATGCGGCCATTTTGGTAGTACAAATAAGCGTGTCCTACATTTAATATGTACTTCATAGACCGTAGAGCTCTTTGAGACATCCGTTGATCGTGAAAGGCGCTTTTTAAATCCAAGTCTTTCTTTCTTTAGCCTTTTCTGAGGTTATTTGGGTAACAAAAATCCCCGATAAAACCCAGTAGCTCATTAAGTAATTAACCCTGCAAACAGAGGAGGTAATTTTGACTTTGGGTGGCCGTGTAAAACCGACAATATCGATTCACCCGTTATATATCACTCCTGATTTTCATTTCCATTGAAGTGGCACAAGGGGTATTTTACCAGGATGTAACTGAATTGCTGCATCAGAAATAAAAACAGAAAATACCAGAAATCTCAATGGGTCAGGCAGCATCTGTAAAGAGCAACAGAGTTAACGTTTCGGGTCGATGACCCTTCATCAGCACCTGCATCTGCACCTGAAAGTTAGTTATGTGGAATGTCAAACCAATAGCCTGTTCCATTGTTTGACCATGTCTTTCGTTGTAGAATGATATAGCATCAAACTATAACTACAACTTTACCAAGAAATAGAATCCGAAATGGCAAAAGTCTTCCTGTTTGCCCAAGGTGCAGAACATTTAATGGAGGTCATTTCCAAATGACTTGGTCAACAGCCTTTCATATTATAGATTGAGATTAACAACCAAATGTTTTATCTTTGGAAGAAACTAAAGAGGAATTTTGTCTTTCAGTCCTTGTTAAGGCGCTGTGGCTGTGTTTAACAATATCAATGTGGCTTTGCTGTGACTTCTCCACACTTGCAATCTTTTTCACAGATTGTTGGAGGGGGCACTTAGTTCTGGTGGCTGGATGCCCAGTAAGTAATATTTTGGATTTTTGCCTGTTTTTCTTAAAGTTATTTATACTTTCTCTTTTTTTGCAGATAATCAGCTGTCAATACTGGACACATCCAAGGTGTGAGATTTTCAGTTGCAAGAGTCCACTTGTGTAAGAAGATAACTGTAGCTAAAAGCAGCAACTGCATCTGTCACATCTGTCACATGTGCTGCAGGGGATGGCCAAGTGATAATAATGCACTCTTCATTCCTCCTCCCTTTTGCCCTATTTTCCATAGAAATTGACAGTACAAAAGGAAGCCATTTGGCCCGTTGTCTACTGCACCAGATCCTTACTGAGCAATCCAAAACTGCACTCTCCCTGTATATTTCTGTGCTTCAAATGTTTACCTTCTATTACCTTTAAAGCTGCAATGATCTTTGCCTCAACTATTCCCTGCAGCAAATCATTCCATGCTATGACAGCACTCTGGGGATTATTTTCCACAGCAGCATCATGGTTCTTCCACTGAAGGTACAGCGGACAAGCAGGAAAACCCCCACGGAAATTCACCTCCTCTGTATAAAGACAATTCTTCTCGCCTCTCTCGTCAGTTTCTTACTGGCAATTTCAACTTGATCTTTGATTTCCCCAAGCAGAGGAAATAGCATTTCCCTCTTCATCTCATCAGCATCCTTCATAATTTTGAAAAACTCTATTAAATCCCCGAATAGTCTTCTCTGCTCCAGTGGAAATCCGAGGGCATGTATTCACTTATGGTAGGATTGGCCCAGCCAGGATCCTGCGCCAATGATCCTGGCAGGCTTTGAGGTCAGAGTGAGGATCTCTGTTTAGCATGAGAATGTCAGGTGCCTTTACCACTCGGGGCACGTCTAGGGCAGCACCATGCTTGAGGCTCTGGAATAGCCATGGAAGAGTACCTGGATGGGGTTGCTAGATTCCCCCTCCTGAAGATCTTGAACCACACTATCATTTAACTAGATATTGGGTAGTTAAAAGTGGGTACAGTAGTGCAACAAGTAACTAGTGCAGTGAGATCTGTTTATAGAAATGACTGATGAGGCTAAACCCAAGAGAATGTTCAGCACAAAACCCCAAAATGTATAACACATACCAAGTACTGTAACCTTAATGCATCAATGTGCTTCTCCCATATTCACTATGTAATCCAAATGTCCAATTCAAAATACACATGAACATATACTCTTGAAAATATAATCAATAAACTTTCAAAAAATCACAACACTTACCAGGAAATTGAACAAATGGTTGTATTTTACAACAGACATTTTCAGAACACAAAGCACCAGGGAGATGATCGTAACCTGCAGGATTGACATTGAAACAGCATCAATATAGTTTTACCTTTTTTTACACATTGAGATTCATTGTAAAAATATCAATATTTAAGGAATAGGTAAAAACACACACATATATTAATATAAACATTTTCCTTTTTATTTTCCAAAAGTAAATTTTTACCTTTACCTTCTTCATGTTAATTTTTCCCTTATTTTAAGTATCAGACCCTCCCCATTCACTCAACTCCCAGGACTCTGTCATTCAGTAATTTAGTGATCGAAGATCTGAGACAGGTCATATTGAATCATCTGCCAATTTTCCTACTCTTCCTAAGAAGAAGTGTCTCACCTCCACAAGGTGCAAGAATTGTAGATGTAGGTGTAATTCCGAATATTATATAACTCAACTCAGTCCACCACTGTGCTATCTTTAAATTGTTTTACATTTTAAATTAATTTCTAGATTGTTTTGAAGGAAATTCACTGATCATTGGAGTAAATGAATACTCATCACAGTGGCCATTCAGTCCTGGAGAATGGATTTTTTTTTTTACTTGTTGCTCGAATGTCAGCATCAATCATTCCCACATTATGAATCACACATTATGAATCACACAGGTTAAGCTTAAAACTCTCTCTAGATTGTCCCAACAATAACTTAAACAAAACTTTGGAAGAGCACTTCTGACAGTACCAACATGATATTTTCATTTCCTTCACTGACAATTCCCACGGCATGTCTGAGTGATATTGGCCAATTAGTGTTGAGTTATGAGCAGTCTATTTTCCCCTCTGAATGCTCTAATGAGGTGCGGTCACAGAACAAAATGTACTCCAAATAGTAATTCCCCTTGTGGTTTGCAACAAATGCTTGGAGCGAGTAACACCAGCTAAAAGGTGGTTTTAAAAAAGAGCAAGTATATACGAACATACGAACAATGATGGACCGGAAAAGGCTTCTGGTCCAGCCTGTCCCACCCAATTGCGATACCTTGTGTATCACAATACATACACTTTCCATCCTACCTGAAACCATATGATCTCCTGGGAGAGGCAAAAAAACAGATTAAAAATCCAAATTAATTTGGGGATAAACTCCAACTCCCTTACGAGATCAAAACTAGTCCAGGCTCTATAACAACAGCACCCTAGTACTTCTGAAGAATAGTTTGAGGATGCATGGCCCTGATACTGATGGAGAGAGGAGATAATGAAAATGCAAATGTTCCCAAAGGACCCGAGGAGCATTCTACATAAGAACATAAGAAATAGGAGCAGGAGAAGGCCATTTGGTTACTCGAGCCTGCTCTGCCATTCATTAAGATCATGGCTGATCTGATCCTGGCCTCAACTCCACTTCCCCGCCCGCTCCCCATTACCCTTGACTCACTTATCATTCAAAAATCTGTCTATCGCCTCCTTAAAGCTCCATTCAAAGACCCAGCCTCCATAGCTCTCTGGGGTAAAGAATTCCAAAGATTCATGACCCTCTGAGAGAAGATATTCCTCCACATTTCTGTTTTAAATGGGCAACGCCTTATTCTGAAACTATGCCCCCTAGTTCTAGATTCCCCCATGAGGGGAAACATCTTCTCTGTATCTACCCTGTCAAGCCATTATATGTTTCAATAAAATCACCTCTCATTCTTCGAAACTCCAAGGAGTATAGGCCCAACCTGCTCAACCTTTCTTCATATGCCAACCCCTTCATCTCAGGAATCAACCTCGTGAACCATCTCTAAAGTGCCTCCAATGCAAGTATATCCCTCCTTAAATAAGGAGACCAAAACTGTACGCAGTACTCTAGGTGTGGTCTTACCAACGCCTTGTACAGTTGGAGCAGGACTACCCGACTTTTATACTCCATCCCCCTTGCAATAAAGGCCAGCATTCTATTTGCCTTCCTGATTACTTGCTGTATCTGCATACTAACTTTTTGCTTCTCATGCACAAGAACCCCCAAATCCCTCTGTGCCGCAGCATTTTGTGATCTCTCCCCATTTAAATAATAATTTGCTTTTTTATTTTTCCTACCAAAGTGAATAACCTCACACTTACCCATATTATACTCCATCTGCCAAATTTCTGTCCTATCTATACTGAGCCTATCTATATCTCTTTGTAGATACTTTGCTTCCTCCTCACAACTTGCTTTCCCACCTATCTTTGTATCATCAGCAAATTTGGCTACATTACACTCGGTCCCTTCATCCGAAACATTAATATAAATTGTAAATAGTTGAGGTCCCAGCACTGATCCCTGTGGCACCCCACTAGTTACTGTTTGCCAGCCTGAAAATGACCCATTTATCCCGATTCTCTGTTTTCTGTTCGTTAGCCAATCCTCTATCCACGCTAACATATTACCCCCAACCCCGTGAGCTCTTATCTTGTGCAGTAACCTTTTGTCAGGCACCTTATCGAATGCTTTCTGGAAATCCAAATATACAACATCAACTGGTTCTCCTTTATCCACTCTGCTCGTTACATCCTAAAGAATTCCAGCAAATTTGGCAAACATGATTTCCTTTTCATAAAACCATGCTGACTCTGCTTGACTGCATTATGATTTTCTAAATGTCCTGCTATTACTTCCTTAATGTTGGACTCCAACATTTTCCCAATGACAGATGTTAAGCTAGCTGGTCTATAGTTTCCTGCTTTCTGTCTCCCTACTTTCTTAAATAGAGGTGTTACATTTGCAGTTTTCCAGTCCACTGGGACCTCTCCAGAATTCAGAGAATTCTGGTAGATTACAACCAATGCATCCACTATCTCCATCTTGTCCGCTCGTTAGTTTTTGTCAGCAATTGGCAATTGCAGAAGCAGGTATTCATGAGCATACATAGATGATTGACGGTAAGCTCAAAGGTTGATTTAACTAATTCGGTCACCTTGTTCAAACAGATTGAAATTACGATAGCATTGAATTCCCATGTAGTTCACCACTGCTGGGTCTGCATGTAAGGTTTTATTATCACGAGTAACAGGCATACACAAGTGTCACTGATGACATGTGATACTGATTTCCTGAGATAAACTTACCTCCACTATCCCACTCTTGCTGGACCCATCACCTGCTGCTTGCAAATACCAGGAGAGGGGGCAGCCAGGTTACTGGCTTGCTCCCTCCCATATACCTCCCATATAGCTCTGTTCACGCAACTCCCTGGGACTGCCAAGTAAAGCTTTGCGGTGGTAAAGCCCCACAGTTGCCTAATTGAAGGAGAGGGCCTTATAACCACATCTTATCCCTCCATTTAGCCCCCAGGGTCTTGGCCAAGGCCGAGGGAGATTTGCTGAAGTATTTGGAGCTCTCCTGTCTCTTTAACCTGGCTCCCTGCTACTGTTCTCTCTGTAAGGGCTCACCCAAATCTCAGAGGAAATACTTACACTGTGGTTCAGCTTACATTGCTACAGTGATTTAAGGTATTTTTTTCATTCCTAAATTAATAGCGGGGATGGGGTGCGACTGGACTGTTTTTTTTGCTTTCTGACGATTATGAGAAATGTTTTTCAGCTTGCCAATCTTGATGGCTGGCCCTCCAAAATAACCTCTTGTCCTTTTTAACTATTGGCTCAGATAGAAACATAGAAACATAGAAAATAGGTGCAGGAGTAGGCCATTCGGCCCTTCGAGCCTGCACTGCCATTCAATGAGTTCATGGCTGAACATGCAACTTCAGTACCCCATTCCTGCTTTCTCGCCATACCCCTTGATCCCCCTAGTAGTAAGGACTACATCTAACTCCTTTTTGAATATATTTAGTGAATTGGCCTCAACAACTTTCTGTGGTAGAGAATTCCACAGGTTCACCACTCTCTGGGTGAAAAAGTTTCTCCTCATCTCGGTCCTAAATGGCTTACCCCTTATCCTTAGACTGTGACCCCTGGTTCTGGACTTCCCAAACATTGGGAACATTCTTCCTGCATCTAACCTGTCTAAACCCATCAGAATTTTAAACGTTTCTATGCGATCCCCTCTCATTCTTCTGAACTCCAGTGAATACAAGCCCAGTTGATCCAGTCTTTCTTGATATGTCAGTTCCGCCATCCCGGGAATCAGTCTGGTGAACCTTCGCTGCACTCCCTCAATAGCAAGAATGTCCTTCCTCAGGTTAGGAGACCAAAACTGTACACAATACTCCAGGTGTGGCTTCACCAAGGCCCTGTACAACTGTAGTAACACCTCCCTGCCCCTGTACTCAAATCCCCTCGCTATGAAGGCCAACATGCCATTTGCTTTTTTAACCGCCTGCTGTACCTGCATGCCAACCTTCAATGACTGATGTAACATGACACCCAGGTCTCGTTGCACCTCCCCTTTTCCTAATCTGTCACCATTCAGATAATAGTCTGTCTCTCTGTTTTTACCACCAAAGTGGATAACCTCACATTTATCCACATTATACTTCATCTGCCATGCATTTGCCCACTCACCTAACCTATCCAAGTCACTCTGTAGCCTCATAGCATCTTCCTCGCAGCTCACACTGCCACCCAGCTTAGTGTCATCCGCAAATTTGGAGATACTACATTTAATCCCCTCATCTAAATCATTAATGCACAATGTAAACAGCTGGGGCCCCAGCACAGAACCTTCCGGTTACTTACAGGGGGATGTGGGGAAGGCCGAAAAACCAAACCAGGCCGGGGACGCAGATGCCCTGCTGAACTTAGCAACAGACCACATTATAAATTTTTGTTCCATTTCCCGCCTGACATCTGTCCAAATTGACAACCTAGCTGGCAGCTGGGTAGAAACACCAGCGGAAAGAGGCTGCAGCCTGTGACACTTGTGGATGGTGCCAGCAATCGGGCGGGGAGATCAGTAAATGTGGCAGGGGTGGGCGGGGGGGGTGATCGGGAGAGGGGAGAGATGTGCCACGAACATTAGAGGGGCAGTGGGGGAGCCGCCTTGCGTGGCCAGCAGATGCCACCTCCCTTTCACTGCCAGGTCTCCTGACGGCTGAGAAACTCACACAGAAGCAGTGAATTTTAAATCGTGCTCCCAATTGTTAATTAAGTGTCCCGCCTCTCCACGGCAGAATACTCGGACGCCACGCTATCCATGCGTGCGCGACGTATCGGGGACCTGTTCCCTGAATTTAAGTACTTAACCCTCCTGGCATGGGGGAGGGGGTGGCGTTAATATCAAGGTCCTGCTTTAGAGGGAGGTGAACAGTATTTCTTGCCCATTAATTGTAAATTTTACCCCCTAAAATGTGCATTTAATAAAAACAAATCATTTTTTTAAATATGAAGAACACCAGAAAAGGTTAATGTTAGTGAAGAATCACGGCTGCTTCCCAAGGTCTTCTATCTGAGTGTTGAAAAATGCACCAAAAAGTGCAATAAAGTTCCTGGGAAGCTTGGACCCAAACCCCTTGGGAAATACATTTTACACCATCAAAGCTCACCTCCCCCTTCACAAATGTTGAAATCCACCACTGCAAAATGTTAACATTTGTGTACTTTAGATTTTTTCCCCCTATATTACATCTGATGTATTATTGGGTATAATTCCAGCTTAAGTCATTACTAATTCATGTCCCACAGCAGTCACACTATAACGACAATCCCCACCACTTGTACCATCCATGCTAATCATGGACAACTGCCTATATGGCACTAACCATTTGTCATTCCCATTGAATCCAATTATAAAAGGCATTGCTTGTAACATGTTAAACTTACCGGCTACTGTGGGTAAATGAGAGGTGGAAGCTTTGTCATCTCAATGTTCACAAGTTACCACCAGCCCTTTTTAATGCTTTTGAATTGATTAGCTTTATAACAAAAGCAAGAAAAACTTATTGAATCACTCCGATGTATTGTAGCAGCAGATCAAGGCTGCGGAGGATTCTGGAGCTCGAGGGAGAATCACAATGATCCAGAGATGGAGACCTGGAGAAAATCCAAGATTTAGCTTTTTTTATACAAGAAAAGACATGCATTTATATTGTGTATTTTACGGCCTCGGACATCACAAAGCTAATTAAGTACATTTTAAGTATAGTCACTGTTATAATTGTCAGCTGTGGCTCAGTGGGTAGTACTCTCACTTCTAAGTCAGAAGGTTGTGGGTTCAAGTCCCACCTCCAGGGACTTAAACATAAAAAAAAATCTAAGTTAACACTCCACTGCAGTGCTGTTGGAGGTGCTGTCTTTCGGATGAGACATTACACTGTGGCCCAGTCTGCTCTCGCAAAGGGACGTAAAAGATCCCATGGCACTATTTTGAAGAAGAGCAGGGGAGTTATCCCCAGTGTCCTGGCCAATATTTATCCCTCAATCCAAAAAAACAGATCATTGTCATAATGCTGTTTGTGGGAGCATGCTTGTGTGCAAATTGGCTGCTGCTTTTCCTACATTACAACAGTGACTACACTCCAAAAGTACTTCATTGGCTGTAAAGCACTTTGAGACATCCGGTGGTCATGAAAGGCACTATATAAATTCAAATCTTTCTAATATAGGAAACACAGCAGCTCATTTAAGCTGTAAGGAGGACACTAAGAGGCTGCAGAGTGACTTGGACAGGTTAGGTGAATGGGCAACTGCATGGCAGATGGAGTATAATGTGGATAAATGTGAGGTTATTCACTTTAGGGGCAAAAACATGAAGGCAGAATATTATCTAAATGGCGGCAGATTAGGAAAAGGGGAGGTGTAACGAGACCTGAGTGTCATGGTACATCAGTCATTGAAAGTTGGCATGCAGGTACAGCAGGTGGTGAAGAAGGCAAATGGTATGTTGGCCTTCATAGCTAGGGGAATTGAGTATAGGAGCAGGGAGGTCTTACTGCAGTTGTACAGGGCCTTGGTGAGGCCTCACCTGAAATATTGTGTTCAGTTTTGGTCCCCTAATCTGAGGAAGGATGTTCTTGCTATTGAGGAAGTGCAGTGAAGGTTCACCAGACTGATTCCCGGGATGGCTGGACTGACATATGAGGGGAGACTGGATCGACTGGGTCTTTATTCACTGGAGTTTAGAAGAATGAGAGGGGATCTCATAGAAACATATAAAATTCTGACGGGACTGGACAGGTTAGATGCAGGAAGAATGTTCCCGATGTTGGGGAAGTCCAGAACCAGGGGACACAGTGTAAGGATAAGGGGTAAGCCATTTAGGACTGAGATGAGGAGAAACTTCATCACTCAGAGAGTTGTTAACCTGTGGAATTCCCTACCGCAGAGAGTTGTTGATGCCAGTTTGTTAGATATATTCAAAAGGTAGTTAGATATGGCCCTTATGGCTAAAGGGATCAAGGGGTATGGAGAGAAAGCAGGAAAGGGGTACTGAGGTGGATGATCAGCCATGATCTTATTGAATGGCGGTGCAGGCTCGAAGGGCTGAATGGTCCACTCCTGCACCTATTTTCTATGTTTCTATGTTTCTATGTGTATGGTTCCACAAACAGCAATGAGATGATGACCACATAATCTGTTTTAGTGATGTTGGTTGAGGGATAAATATTGACCAGAACACTGGTGAGAACTCCCCAGTTCTTCTTTGAAATAGTGCCATGGAATCTTTTATATCCTTCTGAAAGGGCAGCCAGAGCCTCGGTTTAACCACTCATCTGAAAGACAGCACCTCTGACAGTGCAGCACTGAATCGATTGTCAGACTAGAATTTATGCACAAGTCCCTGGAGTGTGACTTTAACCCACTACTGACTGACTCAGGAGATGAGAGTGCACCCCAATGAGTCATGGCTGCCACTTATAGCAAGCAAACTGTGCTAACACCTGTCATGTTTGTAACCTCACATAACTGTAACCTTTATGTAACAACACTGTACACTGTATACACCTGAGAAATGCACACCTTGACCACAGGGGGTGAACATGTGGGAGACACTCCTCCCTTGGTCATCCAGGTATATAAAGGGAGGTCCCACGCAGGGTCATCACTTCTTGGTCCTGCGAATAAAGGTTCAGGTCACAGAGTGATCTTGTCTCCAGTATGTGCCTCGTGTTGATTTGCTGTAGTGTGTAAGGACTTAACATTTGGCGACGAGAAACGGGAATCAACGACTCAAGAGAATGGTCACCGGTAGCACGGAGGAACAGTACTGTGTTGGTGAGGACTGGGACGATTTCATTGAGAGGCTCCAGCAGAGCTTTGTCACGAAGGACTGGCTGAGAGCGGCAGTGGCTGACAAGCGAAGGGCGCATCTACTGACCAGATGTGGACCAAAGACGTACGCGCTGATGAAAGACCTGCTCGCACCCGAGAAGCCGGTGGACAAGACCTTCGAGGAGCTCAGCAAACTGATTGGTGAGCACCTCAAACCGGCGAGTAGCATACACATGACCCGACACCGATTCTATATGCACTGACGTCGGGAAGGGCAGAGTATACCGGACTTCGTTGCGGACCTTCGGCGCTTGGCCAGCCCCTGTAAGTTCACAGACGCCTGCAGTGGGGAGATGTTACAGGATTTTGTCATTGAGGGCATTGGTCATGCCGGGATATTTAGGAAGCTAATTGAGACCAAGGGCTTGACCTTGGAAGCAAACCGGCGTCGATGGCTTAAACCTTCATGGGATGGGAGGAGGAAACCAAGATCATATACGCGCGCAACTCTGCTCCCAATGTGGTGATGGAGCAGGAAGTTAACATGGTAAACGCGACTCAGAACCCCGCAGGCAGGCAAGGGCAATTCGACACCAACCAGGCAGTAACAGACTCTAGGGTGGGTCCGCAACAGAGACAATGGCAGGTTAAACGGACATTTACACCATCACAAGGGACAATACATCCCGGGATGGGACCATTGACACCCACAAAGTGCTCAAGAGTAATCAAACAGACAATCAGAGAGGAATGCCTGGTAACAGCCCTTTTGTTCACAACAATCTCAGCTCATGCTGGAGGTGCGGGGGCAAACATGCTGTGAAGACCTGCCGGTTTCAACAATTCATCTGCAGAAATTGTAAATTAGTGAACATTTAGCCAGGAGGTGCAGGAAGCCCGCAGTAAGGCTGGTTTATGAAGCGGATGAACCACAAAACGGGACTGCAAGGCAGGGGTATGCCTGGGACACAGCAATGGATGCTGAAGTTCAGCGGGTTCAGGTGGCAAACATCCACAGCTCATACACAAAAACACCACCTATGATGATGAGAGTACTGTTAAACGGCATCCCGGTACACATGGAGCTGGACACAGGAGCCAGCCAGTCACTTATGAGTGTCCAACAATTCGAGAAACTGTGGCGACTCAGAGCTAGCAGACCCAAACTAGAATGCATTGACACGCAATTCCGGACGTACACCAAAGAGATCATCCCAGTGCTAGGCAATGCAATGTTGGTGGTCACACATAATGGATCTCAGAACCGGCTGCCACTCGGGATTGTCCCGGGAAATGGTCCCGTGCTTTTGGGGAGGAGCTGGCTAGCCGAGATGAACTGGAAATGGGGGGATGTGCACGCCATTTCATCTGTGGAGCGAAGTTCATGCTCACAGGTTCTACTAAAGTTCGAGTCATTATTTCAACCTGGCGTCGGGGCTTTCAAAGGCACCAAAGTAAGGATACGCATCACCCCGGACGCCACACCAGTGCACCACAAAGCCAGAGCTGTCGAGTATGTGATGCAGGAGAAAATTGAGAGTGAGTTGGAGGTTGCTAAGAGAGGGCATAATTTTGCCTGTTGAATTCAGTGACTGGGCAAGCCCCATCGTCCCTGTTCTAAAAACAGATGGCTCGGTCAGGACCTGTGGCAACTACAAGGCTACCATCAACTGAGTGTCCCTTCAGGACCAATACCCGCTTCCGAGAGTGGAGGATCTTTTTGCCATGCTGGCAGGCGGCAAGCTGTTCACCAAGTTGGACCTCACTTCGGCCTACATGACCCAGGAACTGGTCGAAGAATCCAAGCTACTGACCACCATCACCACACACAAAGGGCTGTTTGTCTACAATAGGTGTCCGTTTGGCATTCGTTCAGCAGCCGCTATTTTTCAGAGGAACATGGAAAGCCTGCTAAAATTCATCCCCGGGACAATCGTATTTCAGGATGACATCCTTATCACAGGTCGAGACACCGAGGAACACCTCCACAACAGCTATCGATGCCTTTGACAGTGCAGGCTCCCCCACCACAGCCCACCAGATCAAAACCTGAACAAACAGAGATCCACTCCTATCTCTGATTAAGAAATCTGTCCTGACTGGGGATTGGGCGCCCGCACACGGAGCTTGCCCTGAAGAGGTCAGACCGTTTCACAGACGGATGGATGAATCTCCATCCAAGCCGACTGCCTACTATGGGCACCCAGGCATCGTGCTTATGAAGGCCATTGCCCGGTCACATGTATGGTGGCCAGGAATTGATGCAGATCTGGAACACTGTGCTGGGCAATGCCCCCAGGGAGGCTCCACTCAGCCTGTGGCCCTGGCCCACCAAGCCATGGTCACGTATTCACGTAGACTACGCGGGTCCGTTCATGGGAAAAATGTTCCTCATTGTTGTTGACGCGTACTCGAAATGGATCGAGTGCATCATATTGAATTCGTGCACGACATCCACCACAGTGGAGAGTCTGCGTGCGGTCTTTGTGACCCAAGGCTTGCCGGACATCCTAGTTAGCGACAATGGCCCTTGTTTCACTAGCTATGAATTCCGGGAGTTCATGTCGGTAATGGCATCAAACATGTCAGGACAGCGCCGTTCAAGCCGGCTTCCAATGGCCAGGCATAACGTGCGGTTCAAATCATAAAGCAAGGTATGCTCCGGATTCAAGGACCCTCCTTTCAATACCGTCTATCGCGCCTCCTACTGGCCTACAGGTCCCGACTGCACTCGCTCATGGGAGTCCCGCCAGCGGAACTACTCATGAAACGTACACTTAAAACTCGGCTGTCCCTCATTCATCCAGTCTTGTCAGACATTGTTGAGGGCAAGCGCCAGTCCCAAAATGAGTGCCACGACCGTAACTCAAAGGGAAGATGGATAGAAATCGATGGCCCTGTATTTGTTCTTAATCACGCTGTGGGGCCCAAGTGGCTCGAGGGTACTGTAATTGGTAAAGAGGGGAATAGGGTCATAGTGGTCAGACTTAACAATGGACAGATATGCCGCAAGCATCTGGACCAAGTAAAAAAAAGGTTCAGCATGGACACTGAGGAACCTGAGGAAAATCATAAGATGCTGCCCACACCACTGCCAGAGAACGAGCAACAAGAACCGTCAGCAGCATGCACAGTCCCTGCGGTCAGCCCGGACAGGCCGGAATCACCACAGGTGACAAAGACGCATGCCAAGGCTCAACAACCAGAGCCCCAACTGCGGCGCTCCACGAAAAAGCGTCGACTGCCTGAAAGATTCAATCTTTGACCCAAAGACATTGGGGGGAGATGATGTCATGTTTGTAACCTCACATTACTGTAACCTTTATGTAACAACACTGTACACTGTATACACCTGAGTAATGCACACCTTGACCACAGGGGGTGAACTTGTGGGAGACACTCCTCACCTGGTCATCCAGGTATATAAAGGGAGGTCCCACGCAGGGTCAGCACTTCTTGGTCCTGTGAATAAAGGTTCAGGTCACAGAGTGACCTTGTCTCCAGTATGTGCCTCGTGTTGATTTGCTGTAGTGTGTAAGGACTTAACAACACCAACGTGCCTGCTTTAAGCAGTGGAGTCTGTAATACTTTTTGGATGTCATAAGCGAGGCCAATGGCTTTCAGTTTTCACAGGGGAAAAAAAATGTATTGTAAAATGAAATCCCTAAACAGTAATATAAATCCTGAAATCCAACATAATAAAAATACATTTGACTTAATATTTTAACTTTGAAACTGTGGCTTTGGTCATAAGCCTTCATGCTAGAATGTTTTTCGGCTGTATGTTATTTTTTGGCCTGCTGTAGCTTTTCTGAAGCTCTTTATCAGCTTTTCCAAGTGTTGTAGGTTAGCATGCATGGCGACTGGTCTGTTGGACTTGTGAAATAAAACTTGTAATGCTTTTATTTAATTTGGTGACCCAAAATGGCAAAGAACAAGTTTAAAAAATAAAGTAGGCAACAGTCAACTCACTTCAACAGAAATGGTTGATATTTGGTAGACAACCTTTGGATTAACTAGTGCATTTTTGCCTCATTTTTACCTGGCAAATTGTCCAGGGTCAGATAAATTGACAAAATTTGGCTGTGGTCCCACCTGCTTTTAGGGGCTTGGATGAAGGGGGATTGGAAAATGGCTGCTGCAACTGGAAGTGATGCCTGAAGCAGCTTAAAGGAGTAGGCAACCTTGAAGAATCACAATATATTGGTACTTCCAAGAACAATGTGTAAAAAAAAATCTACTTCTGTGAAAATCTCAGTCGGTCGTCCTATCTATTAATCCAAGTGACTGCATATTTGAGCATTCTACATATCCCCTAACAACACTGAACATGACAAAGGGTCACAGACCTGAAACGTTAACTCTGTTTCTCTCCACAGATGCTGCTTGACATGCTGAGTATTTCCAGCATTTTCTGTTAACGTTGAGCATGTGTTGTGTATAGGTGTCAGTAATGACCAGTGCTGCTGAGATGTTAATGTGATGCCCTCCCGATTTTTCATTTCACCTGCTCCTGTACCACTGCAAAATTGATCAGCAAAGAAGAAAATCCTGCCTGCATAAACTCAGCTCACACATGAAAAATGGTTACTTAGGCAAGATATCAACTGACATTTGTGGAACCACGTCCTCGCAAGCAGTCAATACCTTCAGATGTGGAGTGGTCGTGTTACTGGACTAGTAATCCAAAGAATGTGAGTTCAAATCCCACCATGGCAGTTTGAGAATTTAAATCTATTTTTTTTTAATCACCATCTACATGGCACAAGTCAGGAGTGTGATGGAATACTCTCAACTTGCCTAGATGAGTGCAGCTCCCACAACACTCAAGAAGCTCGACATCATCCAGGACAAAACTGTGCACTTGATCGGCACTTCATCCACTTGTCTAAACATCTACTCCCTCCACCACCAGAGTATCGTGGCTTCAGTGTATACTATCTGCAGAATGCACTGCAGCAACTCGCTAAGGCTTCTTCAGTAGCACCTCTCAAAGCTGTGCCCTCCACCACCTAGAAGAAAAAGGGCAGCAGGCACATGGCAACGTCATCACCTCCAGATTCCCCTCTGAGTTGGATATCACCATTCCTTCATCATCCCTGGCTCAAAATCCTGGTACTCCTTACCTAACGGTATTGTGGGAATACCTTCACCACACAGACTGCAGCGGTTCAAGATGAAGGCAACTAGGTATGAGCAACAACTGGCGGTCTAATCAGCGACGCCCATATCGTGAGAATTAATAAAACAGAAAGGGGAAGCATTAGTTACTAAAAGGGAGAATGATGCATTTCTGCTGCTATATGAACAAAGCAGCTGGAAATATATGTAAAATTGAACGTATTTAAAATACATTTCATGTCAAGCTGTCAGACTCACTGAGTTCTTTTCCACATTCAAACATATTGTATTGCCTAGTCGTTGACTAATTTGCTGTCAGTGCTCAGAAAAAGGGATTCTGATAAGCATTTTACAAGTCTGGATAGTTACCATACAATCCACTCACTTCAAAAAGTCTCATTTAAATAAAAACAAAGCTTTTACTGTCTAACCTCTAGTCAAAGCATTGCACAAAATTTCAGGAAATATCTTAGTGCACACAGGCTAAAAGCGGATCGTTTACTCACAGCTGGCACTTCACAGCTTAAGGATATTCCAATGTCACCTCATGTATTTGTATTCTGTAAACTGGGTACGTTGTATACATGTAAGTGATGCAGAATCTGCCATTCCCTGTATAGTACAGCGTATTTCAAATGGGTACATCAGCCATACAAATGATAGATCTTCTTTACAAGGGATGTGCATCTCTGTGCAATACATTTGTAATACTGTATGTGCATGTTGCTGGAAGCAGTGTTAATGTTGGCACTTGTTAATGAAATGGCTATTGTAAGCTGCTGTTTGCAGTGTTTCCAATACCTCATAGACTAGGAAAAGCCTGTATGTATCTGATGTGGATAGACTAATTTGCGACCCGGAAATGTAAAGTCTCATTGGTTTGTGTGATTTACCTGTTCTTCGTAAAAGATGGCTGATGAGTAATTTTTTATGGTCAGGAGGCATAAATGACGTAAACATTTCTCACTTTGTCTAACATATGCGATTAAAATTTTTAACACTTAAATATGCCTTTTCCCTACTTATCATTGCTGACTTGCTGACTGGTTTAATATTTCATTGCAAAAAGCCTTCAGGACTGGACTATAGCTATTGAAATCACTCAAAACACCCAGCATAGCCTGCTATAGCTGGAGCAGTGTCTGCTCAGCAATAACATAATCTGACAAACTATGCTGTCACAGTAATAAATGCATAGTTCAACAAAAATGCACGAGTGCCTATCTACACCCAGTCACAGACATACAAACTATTTCACTAGCATTAATAATGCAGACTTAGCAAAGATAAGATGATGGCAGTTCTCCAATTCCATTTGCTTTGGCATTCAGGATGAAGGTTTTTAAATTTGGTTTACTGTAGACAGTCTGTTAATATTTTCAGCTACCCTTTTCCTTCACCTCAAGGCTTCATGAATAAACATGATCGAAAATATTCTCTTTCTGAGACGGCAACACTCAGGCACATCTAACAACAGTTCTGCTCATTGTCTGTACATTCGCCAGACCTTGAAATTACATTGTGGAATACTAGAGTACAAATACTTAAATTGATTAACATCTACATCAAAATAGCAGACAAAGAACATATGAACATATTAATTATTTGTATGCTAGCATCCCACAGCATAAGTTCAAGGCTAAAGGGGTTTCATTTATCTGAAATAAATGGCTTAACTTAACAACTATTTTAAAATAGAAGAGCAATGAATTTTACACAAGGTCATTAAATGATGTGTAGCAGAGGAAATCAAAGCCTGAGGTGAAGGAATACTATTCTTTAAGTCATTGAGATTCATATCACCTGTTGTTTGAGTGAACAACAAAACAAGCTGAAATTAAGTAAGTAAAAATGTTATAATAATCAAATATAGCAGCACTGGAATATTGAAGTACAATCTGATTGGAAAATAAAAAGAATTGGAAAATCACATCTTATAGTGGTCAGTCATAGAACTGCATCAACAGTAGGCTATGGCAGTGAGGATGAAGGTTTTTAAATCTGGTTTATTGTAGACAGTCTGTTAATATTTTCAGTTAATGTCTCTTAAGAGACATTTTTTGAATTGAAAATGATTACCGGTTCAGTTGTATGTCCTAAATCTTGAAAGCAAATAGATAACCATGACCAGATTATTCATTCTATTCACATTAATGGGAGATGGTTCTGCACATGTATTTAAATTAGGTTAATCTTTATGATCATTGCTAATAATGCATCAAAATTAGTAGTTGTTTGACAACACATATGAAAGTTTACAATTTCAGATGGTCCTGTTGACTGGAAACACATTGAGTTATGATCAACAGAACACAGCGGTTTATTTTGCTTATACCACTGCTTCCTGAAAAATATTCTATTTACTCAATACATTTAATTCATCTTTTAAAGAATTTAAATTAATTTTTTACATAAAATGTTTGCTTAATTTGGGCAGAATTACTAGTGTGATTATGGTGAAAGTTTGTAGATTATATACATCATACTGTTTTGTGAAAAGTCTGACATCAGCAGACAAACCTGTAAGAAAATTAATTTATCCTCAAACAATGTTTTATCATTAAAAAATATCAGGACACACAGTAAAAGAGGATGTTTAAAACAATATTAAACCAGAACTATAGGCAAGCACAAAAGTGATCTTGACAGCATCATGGCTGCTAACTAGAAGAGATAACAGGGAGTCCCTATATCCCTGTTTAACAGCTCACAGTCATTTTGATATGCACCTATCTAGTTATATAAATCTTGTGTACTCATGCATTTCCTGTCTAACTACCTGTTGACATGATTTTTGGTCATGCTTTTATGTCAGGATTTAACTTTGAAATGGTCTATGAAAATATTTAGGATGGAAATCCTGTACATAAAGTTACCTTAATGATGCAGTTGCAATGCCTGACCTGTAGGTACTTCCATGGAGAAGGTTCGGAAATCTCTCTCCCAACTGTTGTCATCTTGTATATTTTTTTAAAACTTTGATTCATCAACTGACTATGGGCAATACCGATTTACTAGTAATATCTTAAAAGTCTTGTACATAGCACATAGTTCTTGTGTCACACTTTCTGTAACAGTTTCCCATCAAAATGTCCTCATCGTACCTGTTTGATAACAGCCCTTTGTTATAAAATAGTGTATCCTCAAACTCACGGTGAGCCTGTCATGATTAGTAATAGATTAAAAGTTTTATGTGTGTGTGCACTATCAGAAATTGTAACACGTATTTATTTTTAGGAATGTTTCCACTTGTGGAGACGAGCATAACTAGAGCCCATGAATATGTCACCAAGAAAGCCAATAGGGAATTCAGAAGAAACTTCTTTACCCAAAGAGTGGTGAGAATGTGGAACTCGCTACCACAGGGAGTGGTTGACGTGAATAGTATAGATGTATTTAAGGGGAGACTAGACAAGCATATGAGGGAGAAGGGAATAGAGGGTTATGCTGATAGATTTAGATGAGGAAAGATGGGAGGAGGCTCGAGTGGTGCATAAACGCCGGCATGGACTGGTTGGGCCGAATGGCCTGTTTCTGTGCCGTATATCCTATGTAATCCTATATAATCCTATGTACTTCTTGTAACACTATTCCTATCACAATTTTGTCATACTATTTGTGTAACACTTCATGTTATGTTTGAATTTTTTTATTTAGCTTGAAATGTTCTATTTATTACTCTGAGCTGTGATTGACTCTTCATAGCTGCCTCTCGAAGTGAAGGGATGCTGAGGCACTAATCCATTCATTATACTTACCTGTGAATGGCTGATTCATCGCATGTAAGTTACCTCCAGACCGGCCCTCCATACTGAATCTTTAATGATAGTTTTTTTTTCAGTAAACAGAACCTTTATGCGTACTCCCCAAGTTAGGAAATTGGCAAAGTAACAGGTATTTTGCAAATTAATGTCTCTAAGAAAATGATTGCCTAAAAATTAAGTCGGATGTGAAAATAAGTAAGCATGTGAGTGGGCATATGTGCATTTGCTTCTGTATGTAAGCACCTGTACATATACAAATGCAAAAATAGACAGCAAGTTGTGATATTCTGAAAAGTAAACTGCTAAGTGATTTCAGGCAATCTAACAGGGCTACCAAAGGGAGGTCTTTGCCTACATAACAACAGTGAGTACACTTTAAAACTGTTTCATTGGCTGTGAAGCACGTCAGGATGTCCTGAGGACAAGAAAGGTGTTATATAAATGCAAATTATATTTCTTCTTTATTTTTTACTTCTATCCATTTTGATTCTTTCTTAACACAACGCTCCAAGGTATCCTTATGTTCTAGCACTGTAATAGAATCTTTCACAAACAGTGTCACTCCGTTATGTTGTTTTCCCCCTCCTTCTCTCTACTGAAATGTTAAACCCGGAATATTAAGTTCACAGTCCTGTTCAAACCTAAGTTACATGTCTGTTATGAGTGCTTTTAACTCTTCAGTTTTCTTTTCAATGTTTTTGCATTCACTTGAGATACTACTCATTTATCCTTACTCACTTTGCTGGTTTTCAGATTTAATTTTTCATATCCCTTGCCACTTCTAGAAGTGTTTTTATTTCTCTACCTCGTGACCTCTTTATTTTCCCAATTCTTCTCCTAAACACTCCTTCCAGGTGAAACAACAATTTACTACACTGTATTCACTGCTCACAATGCAGTCTCCTCTACCTTGGGGAGATCAAACGCAGAACTCTTGTGTTTCTTTACCTGTCCCATTACCACCCCCTTTTGCCTCGCACCATCATTCCTTTTGTCATTTAATCTCTCCTGCCTTCCACCCTATCACAGACCTTCCCCTTTTGTTCTATCCTCCCCTCCCCCCTTTTCCCTGCCTCTGTACTTGCTTAAAAACCTGTTAAATTTCTAACTTCTTCCAGTTCTGATGAAAGGTCACCGACCTGAAACATTAACTTTGTTTTTCTCTCCACAGATGCCACCTGACCTGCTGAGTATTTCCAAAATGATCTGTTGATATGAAAGTCACCACTACAGGTTGATAAGGCTGTGAAAAATGCGAATAGAATTCTAGGTTTTATCTCAAGTGGTTTTTGGCACCACATTATAGGAAGGATATTGAAGGTACAACAAAGATTCGCTACGGTGCTAATTGATATAAGGAAATACAAATATGAAGGGAGACTTACAAAATTGGGTCATTTTTTGTTAGAACAACACAGATGACAAGGTAATATAACTGAAGTGTTTAAAAATATGAAAAGGATAGCTCATACAAACTGTTTCCAATAGTTAAAGAGGTCAAAATTAGTGAACATAGATCCAGGATTAAGTACAAGAGGGCGTATTTTCTGGTTTTTTGTGCTCTGTTTTTCGCCCCGGAAGGACGGCAATGGTGGCTGTGAGATCTTCTGGGTGGGCAGTCAGCCTCCAGAGGCCCGCCGGGGTTTTCAGGGCCAGTTTTGCGGCGACGCAGAGCAGTACCACCCGGAAGAGCTGCGCCGCACTTTTTGAGTCCTGCCCGACACCTCCCTTAGTGCTGCGCCCCAGACACAGGGCCCAACTGCACAATGTCGCTGACTGAGGCACAAACTGTTCCCGGGTTCAAACTTTACCGCCCCGCTGTCATTATCACCCCGAAATCATCAAAGCCGAAAATCCAGCCCTTAAGAGATTTAGAACTGAGGACAGGAGAAACTTCTTCACGCAGTTACTTGTGTGGCTGTGTAATTCACTTCCAGGGTTAGTGGTTGAGTCAGAAACTATATCAACATTCAAGATTAGATTGGATAGATGGAGGAAGGAAAGGGGATGGAGTGATATGGGAACAGGGTGGTTAAATATGATTGGAACTATTTGCTCTCATGGAGGGTAAATGCCGACACGGACTGGTTAGGCTGAAGGGCCTGTTTCTGTGTTGTAACTTCTATGTATGTCTATGAATATGTTGCAGATACAGACGGCTCTGCTTGTGTGCCAGAAATAGCATGTTCCCATTCTGCTGTAAGAATGCAGACTTGAGGATATAGTTTGACGAATAGCAGATGCTGCCAAGGGACTAGCAATAATTTTGAGAAACAATTATCTGTCCCTGTGCTTTTTGTATGAATGGAGGTCAAGTCTTGATTACAGTCACATATCTATGTGTGCCCATACCATTGTACAACTGAGAGGTCCCGGAATTTATGCTTGAGGTTGCCCCTAATGAGCTGCACTCATCCAGGCAAGTGTAGAGTATTCCATCACACTCCTGACTTGTGCCTT
This sequence comes from Pristiophorus japonicus, assembly GCF_044704955.1. NCBI lineage: Eukaryota > Metazoa > Chordata > Chondrichthyes > Pristiophoridae > Pristiophorus > Pristiophorus japonicus. The sequence goes on from NC_091985.1 coordinate 89,214,561, forward strand.
GTAGATGATGGAAGGGCTTTGGGGAGTCAGGAGGTGAGACACTCACCACAGAATACCCAACCTCTGAACTGCTCTTGTTGCCACAGTATTTTTGTGGCTGGTCCAATTAAGTTTCTGATCAATGGTGACCCCCCAGGATGTTGATGGTGGGGGATTCGGTGATGGTAATGCCATTGAATGTCAATGGGCAGTGGTTAGACTTTCGCTTGGAAATGGTCATTTCCTGGCTTTTTGTACGACGCAAATGTTACTTGCCATTTATCAGCCCAAGCCTGAATGTTGTCCAGGTCTTGCTGCATGTGGGCATGGACTGCTTTATTATCTGTGGTGTTGTGAATTGAACTGAACACTGTGCAGTCATCAGCGAATATCCCCACTTCTGACTTTATGATGGAGGGAAGGTCATTGATGAAGCAGCTGAAGATGGTTGGGTCTAGGACACCGCCCTGAGGAACTCCTGCAGCGATGTCCTGGGGCTGTGATGATTGACCTCCAACCACCACAACCATCTTCCTTTGGGCTAGGTATGACTCCAGCCAGTGGAGAGTTTTCCCCCGATTCCCATTGGCTTCAGTTTTACTAGGACTCGTTGATACCACACTCGATCAAATACTGCCTTGATACCTCTCACCTCGCCTCTGAAATTCAGCTCTTTTGTCCATGTTTGGACGAAGGCTGTAATGAGGTCTGGAGCCGAGTGGTCCTGGCAGAATCCAAACTGGGCATCGGTGAGCAGGTTATTGGTAAGTGCTGCTTGATAGCACTGTCAACAACACCTTTGCTGATGATTGAGAGTAGACTGATGGGGCGGTAATTGGCCAGATTGAATTTGTCCTGCTTTTTGTGGACAGGACATACCTGTGCAGTTTTCCACATTGTCGGATAGATGCCAATGTTGTAGCTGTACTGCAACAGTTTGGCTAGAAGCACAGCTAGTTCTGGAGCACAAGTCTTCAGCATGACAGCCGGGATGTTGTCGGGGCTCATAGCCTTTGCTGTTTCTTGATATCACGGGGCGTGAATTGAATTGGCTGAAGACTGGCTTCTGTGATGGTGGGGACCTCTGGAGGAAGTCGATGTGGATCATCCACTCGGCACTTCTGGCTGAAGATTGTTGCAAATGCTTCAGCCTTGTCTTTTGCACTAATGTACTGGGCTCCGCCATCATTGAGAATTGGGATATTCATGGAGCCTCCTCCTCCTGTTAGTTGTTTAATGGTCCGCCACCATTCATGAATGGATGTGGCAGGACTGCAGATCTTTGATCTGATCCGTTGATTGTGGTATCTACTCGATTGAATCCTTAATTAGATCACCCCTCAACCTTCTAAACTCAAGGAATGCAAGCCAAATTTATGTAACCTGTCCTCATAATATAACCTTTTAATCCCGGTATCATTCTGGTTTGAATCTGAAGAAAGTGTAAATCAGTGTGACAATTAATGTATTGTGATTATTATTGCACTAGCCAGAGCATTGCTGTCTCCATAACTGTCAACATTACCTCAGATACTCTACTATTTCCCAATCTACAATGTCCATAATGCAAAATACCTTGCTGGCTGATGATGAAAAGGTAGACTGAATACTTTCATGTCGTCAGCTCTGTCTGTATAAGGCTAGTTAGTGAGCAAGCTTTCTCAGCTGCTAATAAGGATGTCTTCCTCTTTTATCCTGATATAATAGTTGAGAAATATCCTCATTATCCCTCTTTTGCACTTCATTTACAGTATGCTACTAACTAGATTCAAGTTAAGAATATTCTTGTGTGAAACCATTTAGGCAAACATGGCTGAGATTCCCAACCTCCTTGGGCATATATTTCTATCAACATAAGATAATAGTCACTTACCCACATATAGTAATGTCAAGTCATTTTTTTTTTATTTATTCATTCCCAGGATGTGGACATCACCGGCAAGGCTAACATTTATTGCCCTTTCCTATACAACTGTGGCTTGCTAGGCAATTTCAGAGGGTAGTTAAGAGTCAATCACTGTGGGTCTGGAGTCACATATAGACCAGACCGGGTAAGGACAGCAGATTTCCTTCCCTAAATGACATTAGTGAACCAGATGGATTTTTACAACAATCCATTAGTTTCATGGTCACCATTACTAATACAAGTTTTTTAATTCCAGATTTATTTAATTAACTGTATTTAAATTCCCCAGCTGCCATAAGAACACAAGAACACAAGAAATAGGAGCAGGAGTAGGCCATTTGGCCCCTCGAGCCTGCTCCGCTATTCAATATGATCATGGCTGATCTGATCTTGGCCTCAACTCCACTTCCCCGCCCACTCCCCATAACACTTGATTCCCTTATCATTCAAAAATCTGTCTATCTTAAATATATTCAATGACCCAGCCTCCACAGCTCTCTGGGGTAGAGAATTCCAAAGATTCACAAACATCTGAGAGAAGAAATTCCTCCTCATCTCCGTTTTAAATGGGCGACACCTTATTCTGAAAATATGCCCCCTAGTTCTAGATTCCCCCATGAGGGGAAACATGCTCTCTACCCTGTCAAGCCCCCCTCAGAATCTTATATGTCTCAATAAGATCACCTCTCATTCTTCTAAACTCCAATGAGTATAGGCCCAACCTGCTCAACCTTTCCTCATAAGACAACCCCTTCATCTCAGGAATCAACCTAGTGAACCTTCTCTGAACTGCCTCCAATGCAAGTATATCCTTCCTTAAATAAGGAGACCAAAACTGTACACAGTACTCCAGGTGTGGTCTTACACAGTTGTAGCAAGACTTCCCTACTTTTATACTCCATCCCCCTTGCAATAAAGGCCAACATTCCATTTGCCTTGATAATTACTTGTTGTACCTGCATGCTAACTTTTTGTGTTTCATATACAAGGACCCCCAGACCCCTATGAACCACAGCATTTTATAGTCTCTCTCCATTTAAATAATAATTTGATTTTTTACTCTTCCTACCAAAGTGGATAACCTCATATTTTCCACATTATACACACTCTGCCAAATTTTTACCCACTCACTTAATCTATCGATATCCCTTTGCAGATTATTTGTGTCCTCCTCACAACTTGCTTTCCCACCTATCTTTGTATCATCAGCAAATTTGCCTACAGTGCACTCGGTCCCTTCATCCAAGTCATTAATACAGATTGTAAATAGTTGAGGCCCCAGCACTGATACCTGTGGCATCCCACTAGTTATAGTTTGCCAACCTGAAAATAACCCATTTATCCTGACTCTCTGTTTTCTGTTAGTTAGTCAATCCTCTATCCATGCTAATATGTTACCCCCAACCCTGTGAACTTTTATCTTGTGCAGTAACCTTTTATGTGGCACCTTATCGAATGCCTTCTGAAAATCCAAATACACCACATCCACTGGTTCCCCTTTATCCACCCTGCTCATTACATCCTCAAAGAACTCTAGCAAATTTGTAAAACATGATTTCCTTTTCATAAAACCACGCTGACTATGTTGGATTGTATTATGATTTTCTAAATGTCCTGTTACTGCTTCCTTAATAATGGACTCCAGCAGTTTCCCACTGTGAGATGTTCAACTAACTGGTCTGTAGTTTCCTGCTTTCTGTCTCTGGGCTAGAGTTTCCTCTCAAACTGTCCACTTACCGCCTATTTACTGCCCAGAAATTCAAGTTTCCTCTCAACCGCCCATTTACCACCCACTTACCGCCTGGCAGTAAATTCCACAGTCATTACCGTCGGGCAATATTCGATACTGTCTGCCCATATATTACCGCCCAAATACCACCCAAAATGGAAGTTTCAGCTTTTAAGATCCGTTTACCACCGGACCTTAATACTGCCCTGAAAAAGCAGGTCTTACTGGATCTTAAGTGAGCGGTATGGACACAGATCTAACAGGTTTGTTTGATATTACACAGATCTTTATAGTTCTCCACAGTTTGATGTATTTTTAAATGGTTTGTAGTATTTTCTAGTGTTAGGCAATAACATAAATGGTCTAATAAAGCCTTATTTACTTCTTTAGTCTCTCTCACTCACTAGTCTCACTCACATTAGTCTCACTCTCCCACCCCCCAGTCTTTCTCCCCCTACCCCCAGTCTCTCTCCCCTCCAGTCTCTTCCCCCCCCCCAGTCTTTCCTCCCCCTAGTCTCTCCTCCCCCCAGTCTCTCTCACCCCCCCCACTCTACCCCCACCAGTGATTACCCCCCCCCCATCCACAGCGATCTCTCTTCCCACCCCCCCACCACCCCAGCAATCTCACTCTTCCCCCCACCCCCCTCCACCTCGCCCCAACGCGATCTCAGGCCGGCAGTCTCTGGCCTCTCGTCGGTGCCTCTCGGTGATGCGAAGCATGACAGCCGCAGCACATGTGCACAACTTGGGAGCCAAAGATTCTCGAGTCGATAGGCCTCCTCTGTCGCACAACGCCCGCTCCACTTCGCTCCCGCACCGCTCCGCCGCCGCCGACATGGAGAACCCGAAAACCACAGGAGCGCGCACCAGCAGCATTTCAGTGGTTGAAAAAGACGCAAGCGCCGGAACACCGCTAAGGATCGGGCGGGGGAAATTTAAATGGAAAATCCAGCCCTCTCTCCCTTCTTGAATAGGGGCGTTACATTTGCAGTTTTCCAATCCGCTGGGACATCTACAGAATCCAGTGAATTTTGGTAGTTTGCAACCAATGCATCCACTATCTCTGTAGCCACTTCTTTTAAGAATCTAGGAGGCAGGCCATCAGGTCCAGGATACTTGTCTACCTTTAGTCCCATTAGTTTGCCTAGTACTTTTTCTTGAGTGAACATCACTTATGTGCCAATGGCAAGGGGATGGGAGGCAGAGGGAAGTAAAAAGGGGGCAGAAGCAAAAGGTAGGAAGAAGAAAAACAAGAGTGGAGGGCAGAGAAATCAAGGGCAAAAATCAAAAAGGGCCACATTACAACATAATTCTAAAAGGACAAAGAATGTTAAAAAAACAAGCCTGCATCAATGCGAGGAGCATTCGTAATAAAGTGGATGAATTAACTGCGCAGATAGCTGCTAACGGATATGATGTAATTGAGATTACGGAGACATGGCTCCAGGGTAACTAAGACTGGGAACTCAACATCCAGGGGTATTCAATATTCAAGAAGGATAGACAGGAAGGAAAAGGAGGTGGGGTAGCGTTAATGGTTAAAGAGGAGAGTAACGCAATAGTAAGGAAGGACATTAGCCTAGATGATGTGGAATCTATATGGGTAGAAAACGTTAGTGGGAGTTGTGTACAGACCACCAAACAGTAGTAGGGAGGTTGGGGATAGCATCAAACAGGAAATTAGGCACGTGTGCAATAAAGGTACAGCAGATATCATAGGCGACTTTAATAGACATATAGATTGGGCTAACCAAACTGGTAGTAGTATTGTGGAGGAGGATTTCCTGGAGTGTATAAGGGATGGTTTTCTAGACCAATATGTCAAGGAACCAACGAGAGAGCAGGCCATCCTAGACTGGGTCTTGTGTAATGAGAAAGGATTAATTAGCAATCTGGTCGTGCGAGGTTCCTTGCAGAAGAGTGACCATAATATGGTAGAATTCTTCATTAAGGTGGAGAGTGACACAGTTAATTCAGAGACTAGGGTCCTGAACTTAAAGAAAGGTAACTTCGATGGTATGAGGCGTGAATTGGCTAGGATAGACTGGCGAATGATACTTAATGGACTGACGGTGGATAGGCAATAGCAGACACTTAAAGATCACATGGATGAACTGCAACAATTGTACATCCCTGTCTGGCATAAAAATAAAAAGGGGAAGGACGGCTCAACCGTGGCTAACAAGGGAAATTAGGGATAGTGTTAAATCCAAGGAAGAGGCATATAAATTGGCCGGAAAAAGCAGCAAACCTGATGACTGGGAGAAATTTAGAATCCAACAGAGGAGAACTAAGGGTTTAATTAGGAGGGGGGAAATAGAGTACGAGAGGAAGCTTGCAGGAAACATAAAAACTGATTGAAAAAGCTTCTATAGATATGTGAAGAGAAAAAGATTAGTGAAGACTAATGTAGGTCCCTTGCAGTCAGAATCAGGTGAGTTTATAATGGGGAGCAACGAAATGGCAGACCAATTGAACAAATACTTTGGTTCTGTTTTCACTAAGAAAGACATGAATAACCTCCCGAAAATAATAGGGGACTGAGGGTCTAGCAAGAAGGAGGAACTGAAGGAAATCCTTATTAGTCAGGAAATTGTGTTAGGGAAATTGATGGGATTGAAGGCCGATAAGTCTGCATCCCAGAGTACTTAAGGAAATGGCCCTAGAAATAGTAGATGCATTGGTGGCCATTTTCCAACATTCTATAGATTCTGGATCAGTTCCAATGGACTTGAGGGTAGCTCATGTAAAACCACTTTTTAAAAAAGGAGGGAGAGAGAAAACGGGAAATTATAGACCGGTTAGCCTGACATCAGTAGTGGGGATAATGTTGGAAACAATTATTAAAGATGTAATAGCAGCGCATTTGGAAAGCAGTGACAGGATCGGTCCAAGTCAGCATGGATTTATGAAAGAGAAATCATGCTTGACAAATCTTCCAGAATATTTTGAGGATGTAACTAGTAGAGTGGACAAGGGAGAACCAGTGGATGTGATGTATTTGAACTTTCAAAAGGCTTTTGATAAGGTCCCACACAAGAGATTAGTGTGAAAAATTAAAGCACATGGTATTGGGGGTAATGTACTGACGTGGATAGAGAACTGGTTGGCAGACAGGAAGCAAAGAGTAGGAATAAATGGGTCCTTTTCAGAATGGCAGGCAGTGACTAGTGGGGTACCGCAAGGTTCAGTGCTGGGACCCCAGCTATTTACAATATACATTAATGATTTAGACAAAGGAATTGAATGTAATATCTCCAAGTTTGCAGATGACACTAAGCTGGGTGGCAGTGTGAGCTGTGAGGAGGATGCTAAGAGGCTGCAGGGAGACTTGGACGGGTTAGGTGAGTGGGCAAATGCATAGCAGATGCGGTATAATATAGATAAATGTGAGCTTATCCACTTTGGTGGCAAAAACAGGAAGGCAGAATATTGTTTGAATGGTGACAGATTAGGAAAAGGGGAGGTGCAATGAGACCTGGGTGTCATGGTACATCAGTCATTGAAAGTTGATTTGCAGGTGCAGCAGGCGGTGAAGAAGGCAAATGGTATGTTGGCCTTCATAGCTAGAGGATTTGAGTATAGGAGCAGGGAGGTCTTACTGCAGTTGTACAGGTCCTTGGTGAGGCCACACCTTGAATATTGTGTACAGTTTTGGTCTCCTAATCTGAGGAAGGACATTCTTGCTATTGAGGGAGTGCAGCGAAGGTTCACCAGACTGATTCCCAGAATGGCAGGACTGACATATGAAGAAAGACTGGATCGACTAGGCTTATATTCACTGGAATTTAGAAGAAGAGGGGATCTCATAGAAACATATAAAATTCTGACAGGACTGGACTGGTTAGATGCAGGATGACTGTTCCCAATGTTGGGGAAGTCCAGAACCAGGGGTCACAATCTAAGAATAAGGGGTAAGCCATTTAGGACCGAGATGAGGAGAAACTTCTTCACTTAGAGAATTGTGAACCTGTGGAATTCTCTACCACAGAAAGTTGTTGAGGCCAGTTCGTTAGATATATTCAAAAGGGAGTTAGATGTGGCCCTTACGGCTAAAGGAATCAAGGGGTATGGAGAGTAAGTAGGAATGGGGTACTAAAGTTGCATGATCAGCCATGATCATATTGAATGGTGGTGCAGGCTCGAAGAACCGAATGGCCGACTCCTGCACCTATTTTCTATGTTTCTATTTAGGGGGTTAATGGTTGAATCAGCATATTACTGCTGGGTTTTTTTTCAATAGCTGCTCAACTACATGTTAGTTGTAATGGCTTCCAGCACCAGGAATGCACAGTAGCCTAACGTTTCCGAATACGTGCCAATGTTATTGAGCCTCATCTGTCACCAACATATATTCGGAAAATCATCCCCAATGAATAAATGTGTGCAAAAAACAGAGATAATTAACAGTCATTAAATACAGTACCTGTGCACTAAGTGCTAATTAAAGTCTATGATTGTTGATATATAACTTGCGAGATTAAGATAGAAGTGATGCTTCACATAATAACAGTTAATAGAAAAGTGTTTATTCATTGTGTACTTCATGGCATTAATAGTGTGAATGTTATTATGGGTGAGCTGCATTTCAAATTATTTCATCAGATGATTCCTGGGATGGGGGATTGTCCTATGAGGAGAGATTGAGTAGACTAGACCTATATTCTCTAGAGTTAGAGGTGATCTCAGCGAAATATATACAAGTCTTACAAGGTTTGATGAGGTAGATGCAGGGTGGATGTTTCCCCTGGCTGGGGCGACCAGGGGTCACAGTCTCAGAACAAGGGGTCGACCATTTAGGACTGAGGTGAGGAGAAATTTCTTCACGCAGAGGGTCCTGAATCTTTGAAATTCTCTAGCCCAGAGAGCTCTGGATGCTCAGTCATTGAGTATATTCAAGAGATCGAGATTTTTGGGCATTAAGGGAATCAAGGGATATGGAGCTAGTGCAGGGAGGTGGATTTGAGATAGAAGATCAAACCATCATCATAATAGCAGTCCCTCGAAATGAGGATGACTTGCTTCCATGCCAAAAAGGGATGAGTTTACAGGTGTTTCAATGAAGGACCTAATATTCCAGGTCCCAAACTACATCTTGAAGGGTGGAAGATGCCTGTGCGTGGATGTTTTTAATGTGAGGTGGCCATTGCACACCAGCCACCACACGGGCTTGACAGAGCTAGGTCTTGGTCCAGTGGCAAGAGTTATCCTAGACGACTGGAGACCAGCTCTGCTGCACGGACCTAGCGCGCACACAATCACAGTGTGGGCTGGCCCGTGCTGCCCCTGGGCCCTCACCTCTTCAGGGCCCTGAACTCACACTTCTCCTGGGCCCCGATCACGTCCCTCTACGAACTCTTGCTGCTCCTCCGCCCTGACTTCACCGCCCATGATCTTACTGAAAGGTGGAACATGTTCGAAGGGCCGAATGGTCTACTCCTGCTCTATTACTTATGTTATTATGTAAAATCATTCTAAAATCATATTGGCCTGCAAATTAGTTCATTTCAAGAGTTAATTTTATCAGGAACAAAGCTCCTGTAATAATTCTAATGAAGCTTCTGCCAGAATCAGGGGATCACATTTATTATAATGAAAGGTCTGGAAATAATGAGATTCTACTATACTTTAATATTCAAATTAAACAAAGCGAATTTAAGTATGTCCCTCAAACTATTGATTTGGGACATTATGTTTCACTAATTAACTTGTTCAGCAAAAAGTTTAATACAGAAGCAAGAAAACCCTATGATAAGTCAAACAAAAAGTGCCTGCCAGCTTTATGATATACTGATGGAAAGTTCCACTGTTTGCCATATATTTTTGTTCTACCTATTTACTACTGGAAGTGAGTGCCTGCTCCTAACTACATGTTTCCATTATACGGCTGTCAATCAATAGTATTGTTTCTAAGTGAACCAGTTCTCATCTGTTATACAATTGTGCTTTTATAGATTAAATAGATTATAATGGAATAATTTTCTACATATTCTTGAGGATAAGTTTAAATAAACAGGCTTTTTCATTACTCATACAATGACTAGAATTAGCAGTTATTTGCGCTACTAAATTTTGTTCACCACCAGTCTCTTTTGTAGAGTATTGCTTGGTCAATTGTTCAGTCATTACTTATGTTCATATCTGCAGATGCCAAAAAGAATGCGTGTTAAAATGATAAATGGATCTGTTTAAAGCATCCCCACAGAAACATAAGTGCCTCTGCCGGTTTATAGAGGAAAGACTTCTGATTGTCCTAAGCAGTGATAAAAGAAGTGGTTAATTTTAAATAAAGATCGTCAAACAACAAACTACAATAGAAGTCATTAGTCTCTAGATACTTTTGTACTGCATCTCTGGTGCTAAGGTTATTGCAATAAAAGTCACTCTTCAACCCTTTATATAGATATTTTCCATACATGTTAAGAAACATGGATGTATTGTCAGTTTCTGATAATCTCAAAAGGTGTCTAGGTGCTAGCAGAGTGATATATCCCATTTTCCTCATGAAAGCATTTGAAGGCTTAACAAATTGAAAATCCTAAGCTTTCAGTCCCTCTGATTGCTTGCAGAAACCTATTGTATGCTGCATAACACAGCAACTTTATTTTAAAATGGATTTGTTCAAAAGACCTACATAATGAGTTTTATTAAAATTGTATTTTGATATTTAGGTTTTTTGCTCTTATGATCTCAGATTTCAAATCTATATACTGTAATTTCATTACATTTGTTTTAGCAGAAAAATAGTGCATTGATCTGAGCTTCATGTTAAGAACATTAGGTACTTGGATCCAAAAAGTTTAAAAACAGCGTGAATAAAATTCATACAATAAAGTAAGCAATTTACAGAGCAGCCATTCGATATTGCTCTGTAATCAAAAGGATTAATCAAAGTCTCAGCTCGATCAATAATGGTGGCACCTTTTTCACCAGTATTAAAAGATGGAACTCAAAGTCTGTACTGTCTCTGCATATGCTATCTTTCAGTTCTACCAAGGTCACCCTTTGAATGATCCAAATTCTTTGCTCTATTATAGCATTCTGTCAGTAATTGCTTGTGGTAGAAGAGGTTGTGATCCATTATGGTCTTGAAAAGAAAGTTCAACTTTTAATATTGTGTGGTGATGCTGGTCATTTTGTTCAAATTATCTATTTTTGTCCTCTGTTGTGTAAAGCATTTTATTTTTTGTAATAAGTCTATGCATACAGTTCAACTCACGTAGAGAGTTCAGGAACACTAAGGATTATCAACAAGTTAGATGGTGTACTTTAACCCTTAGACTCCCACCAACTCCAGGGAAATGGCTGCTTCCATGAGCTAAACTGGGCTTGCAAGCTTGCAGCTTACACACTGCTGTGCTGAAAGAAACCCTTATGTTACAGTAGTAAAACTACTGAAAAGTCAGAAGGACCTTTATTCCAGTAATATTAATCATATGAAATTGCAACATGCATGTAAAACATAATTTAAATTTAAAACAAGACAATTTGAATATTTTAGGGATCATTTAGGAGTCAGGGGACAAGTAGCAGAATGGATAGCTAGCTGGCTGTAAGACAAAAAGCAGAGAGTTTGGGTAAAGGTTATCTGTTCAGAGTGGTAGAAGGTGGGAAGTGGGATCCTACAAGGATCAGTGCTGGGACCACTGTTGTTCACAATTTATATTAAAGATTTAGGGCTGGACTTTTGGCTTTTTGAATTTCGGGGCATTAATTGCGGCAGGTTGTACAAATTTGTCCCTGAAAATAGTTGGCGTCTTCGTCCGGAAGTTTTGGCAAAAAGGTCATCTGGAGGAGCATGCCGTTAAGTCAGGCGTTGCACAACTGACTTTGTGCGCCTGAGACGAAACTTTCATCGTTAAAGGAGACGGCCATTTTGCACATGTATTTTTTTTTCCAGTTGCAAACCCTAATGCAGGAGCAGCAGCTTCCTGCGCTATTGCGCATTAAAACTGACCCACTTTCTACTGAGGTGGAGGATCAGGAGGGAAGGCAGCGTGCCAGGCAATTCCGCCATGAGGCAAGTGAGGCCTTAGTCCTCATAGTGAAGAGGAGGTGGGCCTCACTCCATCTTGCTGAGGGAGCCAGACCACTCCCTCCTGTGTTTAAGAGACTATGGAGGAAATAGTGCAGGAGGTGTCTGCTGCAGACACTGTGCCCAGGATTGGCACAGAGTGCCACAAAAAGTTCAACGACCTTACGAGGCTCATCAGGGTGAGTACCATTTGCATCTATGTATGCCTCCATGACTTCTAACAATAATCTCACACACTATGTGAAGTTTGTCATGAATCATCATCATAGGCAGTCCCTCGAATCGAGGATGATTTGCTTCCACATCAAAAAGTTCACAGGTGTTTCAATGATGGACCTAAAATTCCAGGTCCGAACTAAATCTTGAAGGTTGGAAGATGCCTGTGCTTGGATTTTTTTTTTTAACGTGTGGTGACAGTTGCACACCAGCCACCACACGGGCTTGACAGAGCTAGGTCTTGGTCCAGTAGCAAGGATTAACCATGCATATGGTCCCTCTCAACACTCTGTGGAGTGGCTATCACAATGTATAAGAAAGGTGAAGGCTTACTTCAGCACCAGATTGAACGGAAGCAACAATAACATTCACACAGTATCATCTATTGTACTCTGGTAGGCATATGTGCCACAACAGCACGCTGCCTCCCCTTTTATTGTGGTGGGTGCGCAATGGGTTCCTCGCTAGGCCCCTCTTCCTCCTCCTCCTCCTCCTCCTCCTGAGGTGGTCCTGCAATCCTCAATGCTTGTCCCTTCATGATGGCTAAGTTGTGTAGCATGCAGCAGATGACAATGAACTCTGAGACCTGTTGTGGAGAGTATTGAAGGCTGCCTCCAGAGCGGTCCAGATGTCGGAAGCGCTGCTTCAGCACGCCAATTGTCTGGAGAAGCACAGGCAGCAGAACAGGGAGAAGCAGAGCAAAATGTGGCCGGAGGAAGAAGGTGCCACAGAGTTGGCAACAGGAGGCCTTAATCTCCCCGGTATTCTGGCAGCCGATCTCCTGCATCAATTTCATTGAGGAGCAGTGTGCGCGAAGGTTGCGTTTCACCAAGGACGTGGCATGGAAATGCTTGTTTGCACAGTGTGCACAGACAGAGGTTGAGAGGCTGGTATGGAGGAGGTGTGGAAGCATGCACTCCCCTTCACCCCCGACATAGGTCATTGAATTTCTTGTGGCACAGGGTCAAGCTTCTCTGCACCTCAGTGCTTGCCAACACCTCCCGGGCCACCTCTTGCCACATGGCACGGAACACCTGCAGTAAAGGCCGCCTACCCGAGGCAGGGAAGAGGGAGGCCCTCCTGGTTTCTAGTGCCCCTACCAATGCCTTCGAAGCCACATCACTGAATCTGGTGGCCCTCTCCCTTGAAGGGAGATTTGCAGCAGCCATTTCACCTCCTTCCTGGACTCCACAGATCAGTGAATGAGTTGATCAATACTGAAAACGAGCATCAGCAGGTTCAAATGATCAGTCTTTAAGAGCCTGATGGAGCAGGAGGTAAGGATTGAAGGCTGATTGATGAATGGAACTCAGCTAAAATTGGCTGTGACTAGCACCCCTGCAATGCCTAGCTAAGGCCTTTAGGGCCGCATTTACCGCCCCCAGCCCCCTTCACTCCTGTGGTGAAAACGCCAAATTTGACACAATTTGGCAACCTATCTCACCGGGTGCTAAATTTTCTCTGAGAAAACAATTTCGCTGGCCAATTTTGCCCCACTGGATTTTACTACATCTCAAAGTTTATGAAATAAATTTGGCTCTTTTGCAAGTTAGTGCAAAACAGCTGTAAAAGATTGGAAACAAGTATGGACCCTCAAACCTCTGCTCTTTCACCCCTTACTCCTGTGAAATAGAGGGAATTAGAGTGGGGGAGGGGGTGATGACATTCTTCTTCTCTTCATTCTCATCCTGTTGTATCCCACATTACCTGTCAGTAAACTATATCATGAAGCCCTCATATCCTTCTTACTGAAAGTGATGTGTGAACTCTGTACCTCAATAACCCATTGTAACCTCTCTTCTTTTGCTCTTTTGTATGTGTCTAAGGAACAAGACACCAAAGAGAAAGAAGAAATAACAAGCTCCTAAGCTGAGGAGCCTCAGGACCCAGATCTTCGGGATCTGGTACTGAAAGGAAAGATGTTCCTTGAGCATCAAACGCATGCGCAGGCAGTGAAGATGTGTCCCAGAATGTGCTGCAGACAATAGATCATTTGCAAACATAGAAACATAGAAAATAGGTGCAGGAGTAGGCCATTCAGCCCTTCGAGCCTGCACCGCCATTCAATAAGATCATGGCTGATCATCACCTCAGTACCCCTTTCCTGCTTTCTCTCAATACCCCTTGATCCCTTTAGCCATAAGGACCATATCCAACTTCCTCTTGAATATATCCAATGAACTGACATCAACAACTCTTTGCGGTAGGGAATTCCACAGGTTAACAACTCTGAGTAAAGAAGTTTCTCCTCATCTCAGTCCTAAATGGCTTACCCCTTATTCTTAGACTGTGTCCCCTGGTTCTGGACTTCCCCAACAACAAGAACATTTTACCCGAATCTAAACTTTCCAGCCCCGTCAGAATTTTATATGTTTCTATTAGATTCCCTCTCATCCTTCTAAACCTCAGTGAATACAGGCCCAGTCGATCTGGTCTCTCCTCATATGTCAGTCTTGCCATTGCGGGAATCAGTCTGGTGAACCTTCGCTGCGCTCCCTCAATAGCAAGAATGTCCTTCCTCAGATTAGGAGACCAAAACTGAACACAATATTCCACTAACCACATATGTGGCAGCATGATGGATGTATGTACAGCCATGCAGTTAATCCTGGAGCATTTTGCAGCTCTGGAACAATCTATAGCAGGCACGCTCCAAACTAAGTGCAATTGTAGCTACGGGAATGGCAGCTACAAGTGCTTCCATTGATATTTTGGCCACCAAAGCAGAAATAGCTCACTCACAGGTCTTTAAAGGCTTTGGCCCTGAATTTCATGGGCCTTCCGGTATAATCCCATGGTATGCCAGGTGGGAGAAGCAAAGGAAGGCCCAGCAAATAAGTCAGGACCCAGATACACTAGGGTGAATTTTAACCTCCAAAAATGGGCGGGTTGGGGTCGGCTGAGATGTTAAAAAATTTTAAACCTGAAACCCAACGCCAAACAGTCCACTTCCGGGTTTAACAGAGGAGGAACAGGGGTGGGCAGCCAACCCGCTCCACCAGGAGGAGGTTTGGCAATTTATATATTTTATTGAGGCTGGCAGTGTTGTGTTCCTAACACAGATGAAACTGCACACAGGGAGGTTAAAGTAACAGTGACCTCAGTCTTTATTAAGACACTCCAGAGTGAGGAACAGGCCTTAGGGGTCGGCTTATATACAGTGCTCCCAAGGGATGCTGGGATACCTTGGGACTTCAGGGGATGCGCTCCCTGGTGGCGGAACATGGGAGTGCATGCTTTACAGATACACAACAGGCAGCCTCTGATTTAATCTGCTTTGCAGGTTTATGCCTGACCGTCCGGGTTTCTCAGGCCTCGGGAAACCCAAAGGAAGTGAGGACAGCTTTGGGGAGAAGGGAAATGCCTTTAAGCAATGCTTGTGGGCCAGGAGGAGTAGGAATGTTTCTCCCTCAGCCCCCTAAGATTACCTTATTTCCTTGGATAGGACTGCCAAATTATGGAACCTTCCCTGACCCTGGATACTTTGGTGGGGTCAGCGGCAGTGCTTCCTGACAGGTCGATCCTCGACCTTGATTGGTCCCATTCAGTCTGCTTTCCTGTTGACCACTGGCCAAGGAGAGACTGCCCAGTACCAGTGGCCTAGCAGATGTCAGCCTGCATAATGATGCAGTCTCTCAGGACAGCGATACCTTGCGCATTTTTCCTCTAGACCCCTCTGATGTCTGCACACAAGGGTGAAAGCCGCCAGGGCCAGGCTGGCTTTACCGCAGCAGAGAAAATGCAGTCTGCAGCAGGTCTCACTATCATCTCCTCTGCTCCGAGTCAAGGGTCATTTGAAGCCCCAATGGTTCCTGCTGTAGAGCACCAGCCACCCACCTCACAATCGCCTGTCATTGAGTGAGCACAGGGGAGAAATAAGAATCCAGATTCAAGGAGGAACACAATTGAAGGAACCAATGGAAGACACAGTGGTAAGAAACATTGGGAAGGGGCGAAGATTGGTTCCATGAAAGACTGATTTTTATTGGAGTGATCTGTGGCGTTGGAATGGCAATGCTAGGCCAACACAGAATGCATGAGTTATGTTCACTGTGGTGAATGGTCAGTAAATAGAAAGGATCAAAACAACTTTTGGTCTGCTTCAAAAGGGGCCTTGAGGCGTGATGTTTTTCAGTGCGCACAGCAATGATTTAACTGAAGCTCTCTCGAATGAGTTCTGCGCTCAATTGCCTGGTAACTGGCAAAGGGGCCTCATGAGTGAGCTCCTAAGTTGACACCTCCTCTGGGTGCCGAGCCTGTGGGCCGTGACCGTCTAAAACTTCACTGATTGACAAGGTGCTTAGCACAGCAACAGCTCAGAGAATTTAATCTGCAACCGGCGATTAAACAGTTAGCACCAAACAAAAAACCTGCGTCTTGCTCCTTGTACAAAAAAGACTTACTTTGCAGTAAAAAAGCAAATGTGATCTTTAATTCATTTCCTGCATCTAGGCCAGCATCAATCAAACCATACTCCTCTTCTTTAGAGGTTTCCTAGAGGTGGCGCAGAGGTAATCAGGACTCTGGTGACCTTTACAGCCACTGCCAGTGAGGTCCCTGTAGTGAGCTGGCTGGCAGTCAGGTTGCAGCATGTGGCGTAATTCATTGATGGCTTGCTTGATGAAATGCAACCTCCACATACACTGTTTCTGAGACAATTGGAGGTTGCCTACAACGACGACTACAAACTTTCTGTGCCAGCTGTAGTGTATTTGATTCATGGGTTCTTTGTTTAAGAATTCATAGCTACACATTTTCTGTAAAGAACTAGCTGATTTATTAGCAACGGTTTAATAATCAAACTGAACACGACCAGTTCATCCACCAGGCTCACAATTGCACTCCTCATCGTGGAGAACCTGAACTCAATTAGCTGGGGTTTTATTGAGTCTTGCGAACATCACGTGTCGGGCTAAGCCACCCGCAGTACAACAGCTTCACAACTCTTCTAGAGTAAACAAAATAAACATTCGATCAAGTGCCCCCCGATCTGGGGGACACTCCAAACATTTCCCAAGGCCCTTTTTTTTGTTGTTTTTTTTGTATTTTTGTAGTTTTTTTTTGTGGGTTTTTTTGGGCTCTAAAAGCGTAATTTACAAGTGCCCCCTATAAAAGGGGAGGGGGCACTAAAACCGGCATTTAAAACAAATTAAACTTTAAAACATATAAAATCAAATTAAAATTTGGTTGCCGGGGGTAACGATGCACTCCAGTCCCTCCGGTGCCCACTTCTCGCGGAAGGCCGCGAGCGTACCGGTGGACACCGCGTGCTCCATCTCCAGGGACACCCTGGCCCGGATGTAGGCATGGAAGAGAGGCAGGCAGTCAGGCTGAACGACTCCCTCGACCGCCCGCTGCCTGGACCGGCTGATGGCACCCTTGGCCGTGCCCAGGAACAGTCCTACGAGGAGGCCCTCGGACCTACCCGCTCCCCTCCGCACAGGGTGCCCAAAAATCAGGAGTATAGGACTGAAGTGCAACCAGAATTTCAGGAGCAGCTCCTTTAAATAGTGGAACAGGGGCTGCAATCTCACACATTCAGTAAAAATGTGGAACACGGACTCTTCCAGACCGCAGAAATTGCAGGCAGCCTGGGAGCCCGTGAACCTGCTTAAAAATTTGTTGCACGGGACTGCTCCGTGCACCACCCTCCAGGCCAACTCCCCGATAAATAGTGGGAGGACTCCCGCGTAGAGTGCACTCCATCGGGGACCCCCACCTCCTCCGGACGGCAAGATGGTACGCCATGGCATGTCCGGACGGCAGACGAGGATGGCAAAGTTGAGAGTGTGCAGGAGCAGCCCGTACAAGAAACCCCTCCGCGCAGAACTGAAAGGCACGAAGGGGATTTCCCCGAGGCGGCTCAAGTTGTGAGGCGCCGGCCCCCGAGGGAGGTTCCGGGGTTTGGCGCCGATGAGGAATTCCGTCCGGACGGGGGTCAGTTCGGACGGGATCTCATCACGTGCTTGAGCCTCCTCAACACACCTAACCGAGTCAGGGCCCAGAGCTGTTTTTAGTGACTCGATGGCATCGGCCGTGCGGCGGACGTCGGCCAAATTTAGGCGCCATGCCAGCATGTCTGGCGCCATCCAGCCCGCTCCTCCGCCATTGAGCAGGTCCCTGACCCTGGTCACCTCACCAGCCAGAGCCCTCTCGTCCGCCTGCCACCTAAAACCTCGGTCGTGGAGGTACGGATTCCTGAGCAGCGGCTCCTGCAGGACAGCCGCCACTCCAGCCGGTGGAGAGCTGCGCTTGGTGGAAACTTTGTTCCAGATCCTGGTGAGTTCCTTGTAAAAGACAGGCAGCCCCTGGATGGCGGTCCTGACGCCCCCCAAGCTCACAAACAGGAGCTGCGTGTCGTAGTTGAGGCTGTGCTGCTGGCGGAAGAAATACGTCGCCAGAGCGCACCACCTAGGAGGGGGCTCGACGTAAAGGTATCTCTGCAGGGTCTGAAGACGGAAAGTCGCGAGCTGGGCGCTGACGCACACCAACGACTGACCGCCCTCCCCAAGCGGGAGACTCAAGACCGCGGCAGAGACCCAGTGCTTCCTGTTGTTCCTGAAGAAGTCCTCCAGCTTCTTCTGTATCTTGGCGACAAACGCAGGGGGAGGGGTCAAAGTGACCAGCCGTTACCACAGCATAGCGGCCACCAGCTGATTTATGATGAGCGCTTGACCCCTGTAGGACAGCACTCGGAGCAGTCCTGTCCAGCGCCCTAGGCGAGCGGCGACCTTGGCCTCCAGCTCTTGCCAGTTCGCCAGCCAGGCTTCCTCGTCGGGGCTAAGGTAAACTCCCAAATAGAGGAGATGGGTCGTGCCCCAGGCAAAAGGCCTCAGCTCCTCTGGCAGGGAGTCCACCCGCCACTGACCCACCAGGAGTTCGGAACATTTCTCCCAGTTGATCCTGGCGGAGGATGCGGCCGAGTAAATCTCCTGGCACTCATGCATGTTCCGCAGGTCAACAGGATCCTCTATCGTGAGGAGCACGTCATCGGCGTAAGCCGAGAGGACGACCTCCACGCCCGGCCCTTGCAGAGCCAGTCCCGTCAACCTCTTCGGCAGGAGGCGCAGGAAAGGCTCCATGCAGATGGTATATAACTGGCCGGACATGGGGCATCCCTGGCGCACCCCTCTCCTAAAGCGAAGGGGTGCCGTCAAGGACCCATTAACGTTAATCAGACACCCCGCGGTGGCGTACAAAAGTCAGATCCGGGCAACGAAATGCGTCCCGAACCCGAAAGCGCGCAGAGTTCCGAACAGATAGTCGTGATCCACCCTGTCGAACGCCTTCTCTTGGTCGAGAGAAAGGAAGGCGACCGACAGACCAGCCTGCTGGGAATGATGGATGAGGTCCCGGACCAGATGGATGTTATCGTGGATTGTCCGGCCCAGGACCGTGTAGGACTGGTTGGGGTGGATCATGTGGTCCAGCACGGCGCCAAGGCGAACAGACATCACCCTGGCGAAGATTTTGTTGTCCGTGCTGAGGAGGGAGACCGGGCACCAGTTCTTAAGTAGGCGGAGATCGCCCTTCTTAGGCAGCAGGACGATGACTGCCCTGCGGCAAGAGAGGGGTATCTCCCCGGTCGCCAGACTTTCCCCCAGGACCCGCGCGTAGTCGCCCCCCAGGACGTCCAAGAACGCCCTGTGGAACTCCACGTCCAGCCCCGGGGCTTTTCCCCTCGAGAGCCGGGCGAGGGCACCGGTCAGCTCCGCCAGGCTTAGCGGAGCTTCCAGATTTTCGGCACCCTCCAGGCCGACCTTCGGCAGGTTCTCCCACAAAACTCTACGCGCTTCCTCGCTGGACGGCTCCGGAGAGAACAGAGCCCCATAATAGTCTCGGGCCCTGTGGATGACGCCCTCCGGATCCGAGACGAGAGAGCCGTCGTCGGCCAGCAGCGTCAAGAGCTGCTTACGGACACCCTTTTTTCCAGCGAGTAGAAGAAGGGGGAGCCGCGGTCCAGATCCCGCAGGAACCGGATCCGCGACCTCACGAACGCGCCTCGGGACCCGACGAACTGCAGGTCCTTCAGCGCGGCCTTCTTCGCTTCGTATACTGTCCGCAGGGCCGGGTCCTCGACGACTTGACCGAGATGGGATTCCAGGTCGAGCACCTCTTTTTCTAGGCGCCCGACCCTGGCCGCCCGCCTCTTGGTCGACCCCCTCGCATATTCTTGACAGAAGACGCGGACGTGAGCCTTGCCCACGTCCCACCATAGCCTCAAGGAGGGGAAGCCCCCCTGCTTCCTTCTCCAGTCGGGCCCAGAATCGACGGAACGAGTCCTGGAACCGCACGTCCTCCAGCAGCTGGTTGTTAAAGTGCCAGTACGCGGACCCCGTCCTCGCGCGGAGCGAAGCGAGCTCCGCCCACACCAGGTGGTGGTCCGAACACGGCACTGGCCGCATGGAGGCCGCCGGGACGCAGGAAACATATGCCCGTGACACGTAAAGGCGGTCAACTCTAGACCATCCTACTCCAGACCTCACCCAAGTAAAGGCGCTGGAGTCGGGATGGAGATTTCGCCAGACGTCCACCAAGTCGAAGGACCCGACCAGGTCCCTCAACTTCTCCATCGCCGTCATGCTCTGCGGGGCACCGGAGCGGTCCATCGCCTCAAGGGTGCAGTTAAAATCCGCCCCGAGGACAATGCAGTCGCCGACGTCGACGGAGCCAAGAAGAGCGGACACTTCTTCGAAGAAGCGCGTTTGCTGCGGGCCGGGCTGAGGGGCGTACACGTTCACGAGATGGAGCGGCACGTCCCCCAGGCGAACCGTGACATGCAGCAAGCGGCTTGGCACGGGCTCCTCGACCCCCAAGATCTCCGGCTGAAAATGCGGGGCCAGCAAGATGGCCACCCCACTAGAAATGGCAGTGAGGTGGCTCATGCGGACCTCTCCTTGCCATTCCAAGAGCCACGTGGCTTCGTCTCCCAGAACGGTGTGGGTTTCTTGCAGGAAGCACACCGCATATTTCCCCTCCCGCAGGAGCGAAAAATTGTTAAATCTACGACGTGCCTCTCTGCCGCTGTTGATGTTGAGGCTGGCTATGGTTATCTTCATGACAAAAGCATAGTGCAACCTCTACCTTAACCTATTGTGGGGGGGGAAGTGGAGTCGTTTGTTGAACTCCGCTCCCTCAGCAACCCAGCTAGGAACTTTTTGAGCCGGCGCAGCTCAAGGCTTTGTGATTTTGATAAGGGCCCGCCCGTGGCCATGGTTTTAGCGGTGACGCGGACGGACCTGATGAGCAGCGCCGGCTCGGACCATTTTTCCAGGGCCAGATGGGCTCGGTTGCGGCGACCCTGGCTCTGGGCCATAAAATCAGGGAGCTCCTTTACAGGAATGAGGGGGGACTCAGCGGCGGCACGAGGAGATCCACTGCCTCACTGGCGATGGACTCCAGATCCTCTCCCGCGTCCTCCACCGAGTTCCCGTCCCCCTCTGGGAGGTCGCCGCCAGCAGCCGGCCCGTCGACCGCACAAGGTATGGCAAACGGCCCGGCCGCTCCATCCGGCCCCGGCTCTGCCCCGATCCCACCCCCAGGATCGTCGGCAGAGGAGTCCCCACTGGGCTCTTTTACTTGTGGTGCTGGGTCAGGAAGCGGCAGCGGAAGGGGTTCCCCCTCCACCCCAGGGACCGGGGAACATGGAGAGACCTGGTTTAAGAAATTCTCCAGGTCCTCCAAGTCCCCCAGCTCCAAGGTTGGGGGCGAGGGTTGATGTTCTTCCCCCTCCCCGCCGCCACCCCCCGGCCCAGCGTGTGCAGAATCTTAAAAAAAATTTTAATTTTCTTTTTCTGCCGGATCGAGCAACTCCCGGGGGAAGTTGGATAATGGCTGGGCGGGCTCAGGTTTGGCCTTTTCGGCCCCGCCCGCCTCAGTCCCCGGAAGGCTCGACCCTGCGGCAATGCATTCCTCCGGCAGCCCCACGCCCCCCACAACAGGCAGAGCTTCCTCGCCATCCCTGGGAGGCAGAGGCTGGGCAGCCTCGACTGTCTGACCCTCCAAGGGGACAGATTCCCCCCGCCTACGGCGCGGTTTGGGGGCGCTGGTGGGGGACGCGGGACACGCGACGGGCACCGACTCCTCCGCGGAGGGATGTTGTTTCCCTTCCACCTCATTGGAGCGGCGCCTCCTTTTGTTCCTGGGGGGGCGCGGAGGCAGGGAGACCTCCATGTCTGCCGAGGCCTCCCGTTCCACTCCCTCCTTTTGCTTTTCTTGCCCGCGCCCGAGTCCCTCTGCGGTATTGGTCAAGGGCTCGGGCACGGGCTCAGGGCACCCCGCGCTCGCCGGTGACAGGGTTGAGCTGAACGCAGTGATGGGGCTGTCCAGTGCACTGAGGGGACCCGCCTCTAGGTGTTTAGCCTTCCTCTGCGCCTTCTTTCCGCCCGGACGCTCTCCCTCCCCCCCGCCGGAGGCCGTGAAGACAAAGGCCCCCGACGATGCCCGAGCACCTACGGCTCCCGGTACGCGGACGCTACTAGGGGGAGGGGTAGCGGTGGCGCCAGTCTTGGGCGCCTTTGGTGTTTTGGCAGCCTTGGAGGTGGGGCAGTTCTTACGAACGTGCCCCACCTCCCTACAGGCATGGCATCGCACACCGTCCGACGTCCAGAAGACACGGTAGGCAGTCCCCTCATGCACCACATTAAAGGTGCCCTCCGGACAAAAAGCTGGCGGCGGAAGGAGAACACGTGGCGCAGGCTGCTCTCCCTGAGGCCGAGCAGTATAGGGTTTATCCCTGACCTTACCTCCCCCAGTTGGTGTAGGTGAGGGAGGAGGAGCTCAGCAGGAACAAAGGGCGAGACGTTCGAAAGAATGACCCTCTGCGCGGTGGCCTCGAGAGGAGCCACCGGCAGGAACGTCCCGCCCACCGTGAGCCCCTTTTCGAGGGCCAGGAATACCGCCCGCTCTGACCCCAGGAAGAACACAGCCTTCCCGGACATTTTGGAGGCTGCGACAATGGCCAAGGGGCCGACTACCCCAGCCATCGCCCGCACGCACTCCTCAATGGCCATAGTGGGGTGAGTGCAGCTCTTGACCCCGTTTTTTTTAGTAATTAGTCTGAACGGTGGCAGGGTAGCAGGAGGCGCAGTGGCTGCGGACACCGCCTGCGCATACGTTTCGCTGGCCCTGCCACCGACATGGATGGGGACGCTATCACGGGGTCCCTTTAAGGGCCACAACTCTTTTGGGGGGGGGGGAACAAAATAAACATTAGATCAAGTGCCCCCTCATCTGGGGGACACTCCAAACACTTAACTGCCCCTTTTTCTAATAAATGTTTTTTTTTTGGTTTTTTGCGGTTTTTTGGGGGGGTTTTTGGGGGTTTTTTGTGGGGATTTTTTGTGATTTTTTTGTGGGCATTAAAACCATATATTTTACAAGTGCCCCCTATAAAAGGGGAGGGGGACACTAAAAATCCAGCAATTAAAGCAAATTAAACTTTAAAACATATAAAATCAAATTAAAATTTGGTTGCCAGGGGTAACGATACACTCCAGTCCCTCCGGCGCCCACCTCTTGCGGAAGGCCGCGAACGTACCGGTGGACACCGCGTGCTCCATCTCCAGGACACCCTGGCTCGGATGTACGCGCGGAAGAGAGGCAGGCAGTTGGGCTGAACGACCCCCTTGACCGCCCGCTGCCTGGACCGGCTGATGGCACTCTTGGCCGTGCCAGGGAGCAGTCCTACGAGGAGGCCCTCGGACCTACCAGCTCCCCTCCGCACAGGGTGCCCAAAGATCAGGAGTGTGGGACCGAAGTGGAACCAGAAATTGAGGAGCAGCCCCTTTAAATAATGAAACAGGGGCTGCAACCTCGCACACTACATAAAAACGTGGAACACGGACTCTTCCAGACCGCAGAAATTGCAGGTGACCTGGGAGTCCGTGAACCGTCTTAAAAATTTGTTGCACGGGACTGCTCCGTGCACCACCCTCCAGGCCAAGTCCCCTATAAATAGCGGGAGGACTCCCGCGTAGAGTGCCCTCCATCGGGGACCCCCGCCTCCTCCGGACGGCAAGATGGTACGCCATGGCGTGTCCGGACGGCAGACGAGGATGGTAAAGTTGAGAGTGTGCAGGAGCAGCCCGTACAGGAAACCCCTCTGCGCAGAACTGAAAGGCACGGAAGGGATTTCCCCGAGGCGGCTCAAGTTGTGAGGCGCCGGCTCCCGAGGGAGGTTCCGGGGTTTGGCGCCGATGAGGAATTCCGTCCGGACGGGGGTCAATTCGGACGGGATCTCCCCACGTGCTTGAGCCTCCTCGATGCACCGAACGGAGTCAGGGCCCAGAGCTGTTTTTAGCGACTCGATGGCATCGGCCGCGCGGCGGACGTCGGCCGAATTTAGGCGCCGCGCCAGCATGTCTGGCGCCATCCAGCCCACTCCTCCGCCATCAAGCAGGTCCCTGACACTGGTCACCTCACCAGCCACAGCCCTCTCGTCCGACTGCCACCTAAAACCTCGGTCGTGGAGGTACGGATTCCAGAGCAGCGGCTCCTGCAGGACAGCCGCCACTCCAGCCGGTGGAGAGCTGCGCTTGGTGGAGACTTTGTTCCAGATCCTGGTGAGTTCCTTGTAAAAAACAGGCAGCTCCTGGACGGCGGTCCTGACGCCCCCCAGGCTCACAAACAGGAGCTGCGTGTCGTAGTTGAGGCCGTGCTGCTGGCGGAAGAAATACGTCGCCAGAGCACGCCACCGAGGAGGGGGCTCGACGTAAAGGTATCTCTGCAGGGTCTGAAGATGGAAAGTCGCGAGCTGGGTGTTGACGCACACCAACGACTGACCGCCCTCCCCAAGCGGGAGACTCAAGACCGCGGCAGAGACCCAGTGCTTCCTGTTGTTCCAGAAGAAGTCCACCAGCTTCTTCTGTATCTTGGCGACAAACGCAGGGAGAGGGGTCAAAGTGACCAGCTGGTACCACAGCATAGCGGCTACCAGCTGGTTTATGACTAGCGCTCAACCCCTGTAGGACAGCACTCGGAGCAGTCCTGTCCAGCGCCCTAGGCGAGCGGCGACCTTGGCCTCCAGCTCTTGCCAGTTCGCCGGCCAGGCTTCCTCGTCGGGGCTAAGGTAGACTCCCAGATAGAGGAGATGGGTCGTGCTCCAGGCAAAAGGCCTGAGCTCCTCCGGCAGGGAGTCCACCCGCCACTGACCCACCAGGAGTCCGGAACATTTCTCCCAGTTGATCCTGGCGGAGGATGCGGCCGAATAACTCTCCTGGCACTCAAGCATCCTCCGCAGGTCAGCGGGATCCTCTACCATGAGGAGCACGTCATCGGCGTAAGCCGAGAGGACGACCTCCACGCCCGGCCTTTGCAGAGCCAGTCCCATCAACCTCGTCCGCAGAAGGCGCAGGAAAGGCTCCACGCAAATGGCATATAACTGGCCGGACATGGGGCATCCCTGGCGCACCCCTCTCCCAAAGCGAAGGGGCGCCGACAAGGACCCGTTAACATTAATCAGACACCCCGCGGCGGCGTACAAAAGTCGGATCTGGGCGACAAAATGCGTCCCGAACCCGAAAGCGCGCAGAGTTCCGAACAGATATTCGTGATCCACCCTGTCGAACGCCTTCTCTTGGTCGAGGGATAGGAAGGCGACCGACATACCAGCCTCCTGGGAATGATGGATGAGGTCCTGGACCAGATGGATGTTATCGTGGATTGTCCGGCCCGGGACCGTGTAGGACTGGTCGGGGTGGATCATGTGGTCCAGCACGTCGCCAAGGCGAGCAGACATCACTCTGGCGAAGATTTTGTAGTCCGTGCTGAGGAGGGAGACCGGGCGCCAGTTCTTAAGGAGGCGGAGATCGCCCTTCTTAGGCAGCAGGACGATGACTGCCCTGCGCCAAGAGAGGGGCATCTCCCCGGTCGCCAGAGTTTCCCCCAGGACCCGCGCATAGTCGCCCCCCAGGACATCCCAGAATGCCCTGTGGAACTCCACGGTCAGCCCGTCCAGCCCCGGGGCTTTTCCCCTCGAGAGCCGGTCGAGGGCACCGGTCAGCTCCGCCAGGCTTAGTGGAGCTTCCAGATTTTCGCCACTCTCCGGGCCAACCTTCGGCAGGTCCTCCCACAAAACTCTACGCGCTTCCTCGCTGGACGGCTCCGGAAAGAACAGGGCCCCGTAATATTCACGGGCCCTGTTGTTGACGCCCTCCTGATCCGAGACGAGAGAGCCGTCGTCGGCCAGCAGCGTCAAGAGCTGCTTACGGACACCTTGTCTTTTTTCCAGCGAGTAGAAGAAGGGGGAGCCACGGTCCAGATCCCGCAGGAACCAGATCCTCGACCTCACGAACGCGCCTCGGGACCCGACGAGCTGCAGGTCCTTCAGCGCGGCCTTCTTCGCTTCATACACCATCCGCAGGGCCGGGTCCTCGACGATTTGACCGAGACGGGATTCCAGGTCTAGCACCTCTTTTTCTAGGCGCCCGACCCTGGCCGCCCGCTTCTTGGTCGACCCCCTCGCGTACTCTTGACAGAAGACGCGGACGTGAGCCTTGCCCACGTCCCACCATAGCCTCAAGGAGGGGAAGCCCCCCTGCTTCCTTCTCCAGTCGGACCAGAAACGACGGAACGAGTCCTGGAACCGCACGTCCTCCAGCAGCTGGTTGTTAAAATGACAGTACGCGGACCCCGTCCAGGTGGTGGTCCGAACACGGCACCGGCCGCATGGAGGCCGCCGGGACGCAGGAAACGTACGCCCGAGATACGTAAAGGCGGTCGATTCTGGACCATCCTACTCCAGGCCTCACCCAAGTAAAGGCGCTGGAGTCGGGATGGAGATTTCGCCAGACGTCCACCAAGTCGAAGGACCCGACCAGGTCCCTCAACTTCTCCATCGCCGTCATGCACTGCGGGGCACCGGAGCGGTCCCTCGCCTCGAGGGTGCAGTTAAAATCTCCCCCGAGGACAATGCAGTCGCCGACGTCGACGGAGCCAAGAAGAGCGGACACTTCTTCGAAGAAGCGCGTTTGCTGTGGGCTGGGCTGAGGGATGTACACGTTCACGGGATGGAGCGGCACGTCCCCCAGGCGAACCCTGATGTGCAACAAGCGGCCTGGCACGGGCTCCTCGACCCCCAAGATCTCCGGCTGAAAATGCGGGCCCAGCAAGATGGCCACCCCACAAGAAGTGGCGGTGAGGTGGTTCATGCGGACCTCTCCTTGCCATTCCAGGAGCCACGTGGATTCATCTCCCGGAACGGTGTGGGTTTCTTGCAGGAAGCACACCGCATATTTCCCCTCCCGCAGGAGCGGAAAATTGTTAAATCTACGGTGTGCCTCTCTGCCACTGTTGATGTTGAGGCTGGCTATGGTTATCTTCATGGCAAAAGCATAGTGCAACCTCTACCTAACCTATTGTGGGGGGGGAAGTGGAGTCGTTTGTTGACCTCCACTCCTTCAGCAACCCAGTGAGGAACTTTTTGAGCCGGCGCAGCTCAAGGCTTTGTGCCTTTGATAAGGGCCCGCCCGCGGCCATGGTTTTAGTGGCGGTGTGGATGGACGTGATGAGCAGCGCCGGCTCGGACCATCTTTCCAGGGCCAGATGGGCTCGGTTGCGGCGACCCTGGCTCTGGACCAAAAAGTCCCGGAGCTCCTTTACAGGAATGAGGGGGGACTCGGCGGCGGGCGCGAGGAGATCCACCGCCTCACTGACGATGGACTCCAAATCTTCTCCCTCGTCCTCCACCGAGTCCCCGTCCCCCTCCGGGAGGTCGCCGCCAGCAGCCGGCCCGTCGACCGCACGAGGTACGGCAAACGGCCCGGCCGCTCCATCCGGCCCTGGCACTGCCCCGATCCCACCCCCAGGATCGTCGGCAGAGGAGTCCCCACTGGGCTCTTTTACTTGTGGTGCTGGGTCAGGAAGCGACAGCGGAAGGGGTTCCCCCTCCACCCCAGGGACCGGGGAACATGGAGAGACCTGGTTTAAGAAATTCTCCAGGTCCTCCAAGTCCCCCAGCTCCAAAGTCGGGGGCGAGGGTTGGTGTTCTTCCCCCTCCCCGCCGCCATCCCCCGGCCCAGCGTGTGCAGATTCATAAAAAATGTTAACATTTTCTTTTTCTGCCGGATCGAGCAACTCCCGGGGGATGTTGGATAATGGCTGGGCGGGCTCAGGTTTGGCCTTTTCGGCCCCGCCCGCCTCAGTCCCCGGGACGCTCGACCCGGCGGCGACGCATTCCTCCGCCAGCCCCACGCCCCCCACGACAGGCAAAGCTTCCTTGCCATCCTCGGGAGGCAGAGGCTGGGCAGCCTCAACTGTCTCACCCTCCCCGGGGAGCGGTTTGGGGGCACTCATGGGGGACGCGGGACACGCGACGGGCACCGACTCATCTGCGGAGGGATGTTGTTCCCCCTCCACCTCATTGGAGCGGCGCCTCCTTTTTTTCCTGGGTGGGCACGGAGGCACGGAGACCTCCATGTCTGCCGATGCCTCCTGCTCCACTTCCCCCTTTTGCTTTTCTTGCCCGCGCCCGAGCCCCTCTGCGGTATTAGTCGAGGGCTCGGGCACGGGCTCAGGGCACCCCGCACTCGCCGGTGACAGGGTTGGGCCGAGCGCGGTGATGGGGCTGTCCGGCGCACTGAGGGGACCCGCCTCGAGGTTTTTAGTCTTCCTCTGCGCCTTCTTTCCGTCCGGACGCTCTCCCTCCCCCCCGCCGGAGGCCGTGAAGACAAAGGCCCCCGACGATGCCCGCGCACCTACGGCTCCCGGTACGCGGACGCTACTCAGGGGAGGGGTGGCGGCGGCGCCAGCCTTTGCCGCCTTAGGTGGTTTGGCGGCCTTGGAGGTGGGGCAGTTCTTGCGAACGTGCCCCACCTCCCTACAGGTATGGCACCGCACGCCGTCCGACGTCCAGAAGACGTGGTAGGCAGTCCCCTCGTGCACCACATTAAAATAGCCCTCCGTCGTCTCCTCCCGCGCCAGCCGGACAAAAAGCTGGCGACGGAAGGAGAACACGTGGCGCAGGCTGCTCTCCCTGAGGCCGAGCGGTATGGGGTTGATCCCTGACCTTACCTCCCCCAGGTGATGTAGGTGAGGGAGGAGGAGGTCAGCGGGAACAAAGGGCGGGACGTTCGAAAGAATGACCCTCTGCGCGGTGGCCTCGAGAGGGTCCACCGGCAAGAACGTCCCGCCCACCGTGAGCCCCTTTTCAAGGGCCAGGGACACCGCCCGCTCCGACCCCAGGAAGAACACAGCCTTCCCAGACATTTTGGAGGCTGCGACAATGGCCAAGGGGCCGACTACCCCAGCCATCGCCCGCACGCACTCCTCAATGCTCATAGTGGGGTGAGTGTAGCTCTTGACCCCGTTTTTCTTTGTTATTAGTCTGAACGGTGACGGGGCAGCAGGAGGCGCAGGAGGAGCCGTGGATGCAGACGCCGCCTGCGCATATGTCTTTGCTGGCCCTGCCACCGGCGTGGATGGGGTCGCCATCACAGGGTCCCTTTAAGGGCTACACTCACCCCAAAGTCACAGTCCTTAATGGTCTTAAATAGGCCTCGTTTAATATATGAGCAGAGGGTGCTCTTAAAGAGGCACACCTCTCCCCCAGTTAAAAATTGGGGAGGAGCCTTGCTCCCTCTGCTCAGTTGTCTTAATATTTTTAAATAAAGGAGGAATGGGGCTCTCAGTGAGAGAGGGGGGGAGACAGAGAGACAGAGAGAGAGAGAGAGAGAGAGGGGTGGGAAAGAGGGAAGCTGTGAGTGCAGGTCTCCCCTCACAGTGCTGGGTGGGTGTTTTGCTAGGGTGCACCCCCCGGATGGTAACTACAAAGTCTTTTGGATGGTCTTCGGGTGGGGGGAGAAGATGTCTTCACCTGGGAAAGCTGGAGCTACCCATGCACAGTACTCCCAATGATGTTAATAATGAGGTGTTATTGAAGTCTTCAGCCAGGTAGCTGCAGCTATCCCAGGCTAGGCAATGGGGGAGGGGTGCTTCAGTGGTGTGTGGGGCCTAGTTTTTAGCAAGACCCCCACACACACTTCCACACACACACCCTCCGGCCCTCGAAGTTATCTTCTTTCCTACCCCCACCGATAAAACAAAGTCTTCAGGGGAATGCACCAGTACACCCACCTGTTGAAGATTGTAGAGTCTCCCTCCTTCCACACTGGATGGATGTAGATTTGTTCTTTTCCCCCTCTCTCCAACTCTCTGTAGAAGTAGTGATGTTGTATCTTCTGCTCTCCTCCTCTCCCTCTGGATGATTGGAAGTGTAGTAAGCCCCTTCCTCCTCTTCCTGGGCTGGTTCTCAAGGTTAACAGGCCTCCAGGCAGGAGCAACAGCAGGGAGCTCCTTCCCTCACTGCTCCAAGCTCCAAATGATTAGGCCACGCCTCCAACAGCTCTACAACACCTGTGAGCATGCTCATAGGTGCGTACATTACTGTCACATCAGTTAGATTAATGAATTCAAATTCGATCCGTGCTCGGGGACAGAATGGTGTGACTATGAGTGAGGAAGGTATGGAGACTCAGGATGGAGTGATGGAGGAGCCTCAGCCCTTGCTCTTGTCCAACAGGTTCGAGACTCTTACTCCCTGTGTGGACGAGAGCAGGGACCGCAGGGAGGATGAGTAAACTGACCACAGTACCATGGTACAGGGGGCCATTCAAGTCGGGGGAATAAAAAGAAATGTGCAATGGCAGGGGACAGTATCATTAGGGGGATAGATAAGGTTCTCTGCAGCCGAGAGCATGAGTCCCGAAGGCTGTGTTACCTGCTCGGTGCCAGGGTTAAGGACATCTCCTCAGGGCTGGAGAGGAACTTGGAGTGGAAGGGGGAAGATCCAGTTGTCGTGGTCCACGTGAGTACCAACGATATAGATAGGACAAAGAAAGAGGTCCTGCTGAGGGAGTATGAGCAGCTACAGGCCAAATTAAAAAGCAGAACCACAAAGGTAATAATCTCTGGATTACTACCTGAGCCACAAGCAAATTTGCATAGGGTAAATAAAATCAGAGAGTGGCCCAAAGACTGGTGTGGGAGAAATGGGTTTTGGTTCATGGGACACTGGCACCAGTACTGGGGTAAGAGGGAGCTGTTCCGTTGGGACGGGCTCCACTTAGACTATGCTGGGACTAGGGTCCTGGCGAATCAAATAACTAGGGCTGTAGAGAGGGCTTTAAACTAATTAGTGGGGGAGGAGGATTCAGGTGAGTGAAAATGTAAAAAGTCAAAGAATAAGGAGAAGGCAATAGAGCAGGGTAGCACTGAGGGAAATGAAAACCAGAGCGTGCCGGGAAGGAACAGCATGTATAAACATAAAGGTGTATCAGAAAGTGGGGTCAAAGCAGGAAAAAATGGTAAAAAAAAACAAATTTAAAAACTCTTTATCTGAATGCACATCGCATTTGTAACAAATTAGATGAGTTGACGGCACAAATAGATGCAAATGGGTATGATCTGGTAGCCATTATAGAGACGTGGTTGCAATGTGACCAGGATTGGGAACTAAATATTCAGGGGTATTTGACAATTCGGAAGGACAGACAGAAAGAAAAAGGAGGTGGGGTAGCACTGTTAATAAAAGATGAGATCAGTGCATTAGTGATAAATGATATTGGCTCAGAAGATCAAGATGTTGGATCAATTTGGGTGGAGATAAGGAATAATAAGGGATCGCTGGTGGACGTAGTCTATCGGCCCCCTAACAGTAGCTACACTGTTGGACGGAGTATAAAAAAAGAAATAATGGAGGCTTGTAATAAAGGAACGGCAATAATCATGGGCAATTTTAACCTTCATATTGATTGGATAAAGCAAATTGGCCAGGATAGCCTTGAGGAAGAGTTCATAGAGTGTATCAGGGATAGTTTCCTTGAACAGTACATTGCGGAACCAACCAGGGAGCAGGTTACCTTAAATCTGGTACTGTGTAATGAGACAGGATTAATAAATGATCTCATAGTGAAGGATCCTCTAGGAATGAGTGACCATAAGATGGTTGAATTTCAAATTCAGTTGGAAGGTGAGAAAGTTGGTTCTCAAACCAGGGTCCTAAGCTTAGATTAAGGAGTCTACAAAGGTATGAGGGCGGAGTTGGCTAAAGTGGACTGGGAACATAGATTAAAGTATGGGACGGTTGATGAACAGTGGCAGACATTTAAGGAGATATTTCATATCTCGCAACAAAAATATATCCCAATGAGAAGGAAAGACTGTAAGAGAAGGGATAACCATCCATAGCTAACTAAGGAAATAAGGGATGATATCAAATTGAAAACAAGGGCGTATAATGTGGTCAAGACTAGTGGGAGGCCAGAGGATTGGGAAACTTTTAAAAGCCAGCAAAGAACGAGTAAAAACATGATAAAGAGAGGGAAGATAGATTATGAAACTAAACTAGCATGAAATATAAAACCAGATAATAAGAGTTGCTACAGATAAATAAAAAGGAAAAGAGTGGTTAAAGTAAATGTTGGTCCCCTAGAGAATTGGACTGCAGAATTAATAATGGTGAACAGGGAAATGGCAGAGACGTTGAACAAATATTTTGTATCGGTCTTCCTGGTAGAAGACACTAAAACATCCCAATAGTGGATAATCAAGGGTATATAGGGAGGGACGAACTTAATACAATCACTATCCCTAATGAAGTAGTACACGGTAAAATAATGGGACGAAGGCGGACAAGTCCCTTGGACCTGATGGCTTACATCCTAGTGTCTTAAAAGAAGTGGCTGCAGAGATAGTGGAGGCATTGGTTGTAATCTACCAAAATTCCCTGGATTCTGGGGCGGTACCAGCGGATTGGAAAACTGCAAATGTTACGCCCCTATTTAAAAAAGGAGGCAGACAAAAAGCAGGAAACTATAGACCAGTTAGCCTAACATCTTTCATTGGGAAAATGCTGGGGTCGATTATTAAGGAAGCAGTAACAGGACATTTGGAAAAGCATAATTCAATCAAGCAGAGTCAGCATGGATTTATGAAAGGGAAGTTATGTTTGATAAATTTGCTGGAATTCTTTAAGGATGTAACGAGCAGGATAGATAAAGGGGGTACCAGTGGATGGGGTGTATTTGGATTTCCAGAAGGCATTCGATAAAATGCCACATAATAGGTTACTGCACAAGATAAAAGTTCACGAGATTGGGGGTAATTTATTAGCATGGATAGAGGATTGGCTAACTAACAGAAAACAGAGAGTCGGGATAAATGGGTAATTTTCCGGTTGGCAAACAGTGACTAGTGGGGTGCCACAGGGATCGGTGCTGGGGCCTCAACTATTTACAATCTATGTTAATGACTTGGATGAAGGGACCGAGTGTAATGTAGCCAAGTTTGCTGATGATACAAAGATGGGTGGGAAAGCAAATTGTGAGGAAGACACAAAAAATCTGCAAAGGGATATAGACAGGCTAAGTGAGTGGGCAAAAATTTGGCAGATGGAGTATAATGTGGGAAAATGTGAGGTTATCCACTTTGGCAGAAAAAATAGAAAAGCAAATTATAATTTAAATGGAGAAAAATTGTAAAGTGCTGCAGTACAGAGGGACCTGGGGGTCCTTGTGTGTGAAACACAAAAAGTTAGTATGCAGGTACAGCAAGTAATCAGGAAGGCAAATGCAATGTTGGCTTTTATTATAAGCGGGATAAAGTATAAAAGCAGAGAAGTCCTGCTACAACTGTACAAGGTATTGGTGAGGCTACACCTAGAGTACTGCGTACAGTTTTGGTCTTCATATTTAAGGATGGATATGCTTGCATTGGAGGCTGTTCAGAGAAGGCTCACTAGGTTGATTTTGGAGATGAGGGGTTTGACTGATGAAAATAGTTGAGTAGGTTGGGCCTATACACATTGCCCTCTGGAAATCCAAACACACCACATCCAACAGCTCCCCCCCACCCACCCCACTCACCACATCCCCAAAGAACTCCAGTAAACCCGTCAAATATGATTTCCCCCCACAAAACCATGCTGACCCTAACAGACTGAATCATGCTTTTCCAAATATCCCACCACCGCTTTCCCAATAATGGACTCCAGCACCCTCCCAACGACAGATGCTAGGCCAACACAGCCTCCCGCCCCCTGTCTGCGTGTTTAACAGAGGCACTTTTGAATGCCGGCGAGAAACCTACTCACTGAAGTCTGGGATATAATTGGGTACTTATTGGTGCGATTAATGTCCTTAGGAGACATTAATTAAGTCTTTGCCAATTGCTTTTAAACTTGCTCCAAATTTAACATGTGTCGAACAGTTTTCCCAGGTCTCAGGACACTGACCCGAGAAACAGAGGCAAGATTCAGCAGCAGTTCAAGTGGGTATTTAAACTTGTGATTGCCCCATCTGAATAAAAGCTCACTTATTGCAGCTGGTGTCTCAGTTCCCTCTGGCAAATGTTTGGCAGAGTGCTTGTGTGGAAATAGCTTTTTTCAAAATTGGAGGCTTTCAAGCTGACATGACCAGGATGGGAGACACGTTGGATGTATTTGACACCACATCAGAAGGGGAGACCATCAGCATCCAAGACATTAGCGAAGACATATAAAGGGTCTCCAAGTCAGCTGCACATAAATCCATAAGGATCCACTGAGGGATTGTTTGCCAGGGCCAACAATTATGTAAATTTCTCCTAAGATGACAGTAGCCAGACTGAGCGGGCACGTGGATTCGCCTAACTAGCTGGATTCCCACAGATGCCATCGATTGCACACACGTGGCAATCCGAGTACCATCACAGCAACCAGGAGTTTATATAAACCACAAGAGATATTTGTCTATCAATGCGCAGCTGGTGTTCAACCACAAGAAGAGGTTTATGCAGGTTTGCGCATTACCTGGTTAAGTTGCGAATGCACCTCTAGCATTCTCCTTCTTAATGATAGCCTCAGGGTTCAATATCTGTGTCCAGCTGAGCAGAGCTTGGAGAGCATTGTGCCCCACGACGCGGACGCTCCACAGCTGTCTCTGCCACCCAGTATCTGCACATGCTTATTTGTGAGGTGTGAATCACCAGGTGAAAACCCAACGAACTGTCTAACCCACCAAAGCGCAAGTATTTGCACTGGTGCATGATTGTACGCCTGAGACGGTGCACCCTCAGAAGAAATGAGGCCCTCTGAGGAATCATCCTCATGGATGTCCTGTGACACTTGCTGCGTATGTGAATGCCCTGGAAGACAAAAGGAAGGGATATGATTTAGTTGTGGCAAATTCACAATCTTGACATTCACCATACTCAGGACCTCCTCCCCTGCATCAGTGTGCCATTTACAATCTTCTCCCTTTCCCTTCTGTTTTGCGTTCTCTTCTCCTTCAAGGGACAAAAAAACAGACCTGTAAATTATTGAAGGTCAGGTATTCACCCAAAGGATGTTGTGTATTTGGTGAGGGTGACTATGAGACAGATGCATCGCATTGCATAAGGATTGGGGTACATGACAACAGTAGCTAGATAAATGGGGGGGGGGTGATGAAGTGCATAGAAGTGAAGACTGGGTGCTGCTGAAAGTAGAGTGGGTGTGAGGAGTGAATTGATGGAAAACGCTTAGCAAGATAGGGAGAAAGGGAGCAGGGAGGTAAACCTCAGGAATCCGCAAATGTACTCATTTTTCGTGACCTACTTAGGTTCTTAACCCGCTTCCTGCACTGCATCCAAGACCTGGGCACAACGCTCCTGCTGCTCACCCCCTCAGCCACCTCCAACTATGCCTTCTTGGTAACAACAGCAAGGTTCTTCCTCCAATTGCTGGGGAAAAGTATGTCCCTCCTGCTCCTGACTGCACCCAGCAGTAATTCCAGTGAGGCATCATTGAATCTTGGGTGCTGCCCTTGCTCTATGTCCACCATCCACCCTGAACACCCCCAGTTTACATTTGTGCACTGTCACTTTAAATACAGCTGAGATCTCATCATCCATTTGTGCGCCACACCCACTGCGCAGCCTGGAGGCGCGAAACATGGAATTCAAAATTAATTGTTTCAGTTGAGTTAAGATTGCAGATTCTAACAGGCTCAGTTGATTTCCAGATTCCGCCCATGAAATTCCACCCCCCTCTCTCACTCCCACTTGGAAGCCACCTTCATAGTAATATCTAGGTCCTTGTTTCTTTCTGCAATGTTGGCCTGAGATCTGTATGCTACTGTGTCGTGTATCTTACATTATTATATATAACTGTATCCTAAC
Organism: Pristiophorus japonicus; assembly: GCF_044704955.1. NCBI lineage: Eukaryota > Metazoa > Chordata > Chondrichthyes > Pristiophoridae > Pristiophorus > Pristiophorus japonicus. Next base: position 89,250,558 of record NC_091985.1, read on the forward strand.
ATGTTATACATGACTGTAATAAGATATGACCTGTAACCACCAGCATACCTTACCACCAGGGGTGCACTTGCAAGAGACAGGTATATAAGGACAGGTCTCAGGCAAGTGCAGCATTCCAGAGCTGTGAAATAAAGGTGCAGGTCCAGAATGACCTTGACTTCACTACATGCCTCGTGTGAATCTGTACTGAGGGGACAGGACTTTACAGTGGCGACGGGTTACGGGATTACAGAATCCACAGAATGGCGAAAAACAGATCAGATGAAAAGTACAATGTGGGAGACAATTGGGAGGACTTTATAGAAAGGCTCCAGCAAAGCTTTGTAACCAAAGACTGGTTAGGCGACGATATGGCAGAAAAGAGAAGAGCCCATCTCTTGACCAGCTGTGGCTTGAAAACATACGTTTATTGAAGGATCTGTTGGCACCCGAGAAACCAGCAAGCAAGTCGTTTGAAAAATTGAGCACACTGGTAAGAGACCACCTGAAGCCAGCGAGCAGCCTACACATGGCCAGACACAGGTTCTACAACTACAGACGCTGTGTAGGCCAGAGCATACCCGACTTCGTGGAGAACTTTGGAGGTTGGCTAATTTATGTGAGTTCTCCGATGAACTGAGTAGAGAAATGCTGAGAGACTTTTTCATTGAAGGAATAGGCCACGCAGGCATATTCCGAAAGCTCATAGAGACCAAGAACCTGACCTTAGAGGCAGCAGCACTGGTTGCACAGACATTCTTGGTAGGGAAAGAAGAAACGAGGTTGATTTACAATGCAGGTACGACAACTAACGAAATATCGGAACAAGAAGTTCACAGCACTAAACAAGCTGCTACCCCAACACGCAGACAAAACCAGGAGAACAGGCTCTCGACAGCAGGCAGAAGCCATCAAGGGCCACAGGAACGGCCGTTCACACCTCATCAACCCACAATGCGAGCAATCAACTACAAACTGAGAGAAGCTCAAGAGAGATCAGCCAGACGCAGCTCATTCTTTGGGAACACTTTGAACAATGGAACAGGTCTGTGCTGGAGATGTGGGGGTGGGCACTCGTCAAGGGGATGTCGATTTCAGCAGGCTGTTTGCAGAAATTGTGAAAATACAGGGCCTTTGGCCCGCATGTGCAAAAAAACGGCAGCTCGGCTGATATACGAATCGGATGGGTCAGAAAGCGGACCAGAAGATGGTGGGGACAGTACCTGGGACACCGATGTACAGCGGGTCAATATGATCAATGGCCGCTGCTCCTACAACAGGACGACTCCTATAATGATGAGGGTCCTAGTCAACGGGATATCTGTCAACATGGAGCTGGATATGGGAGCGAGTGAATCTCTCGTGGGCGCTCAACAATTTGAACAACGGTGGTCGCATAAAAGAGACAGACCAAAACTCACAAGGGTCGACACCAAACTAAGGACCAATACCAAAGAAATCATACCAGTGCTCGGCAGCACCATGCTCTCTGTCACACACAAAGAAACACTGAACCGACTTCCCCTATGGATTGTCCCCGGAGACCCCCCAGCACTGCTGGGGAGAAGCTGGCTGGTAAAACTAAACTGGAAATGGGATGATGTCCATGCCATGTCATTAGAGGAACGGACCTCCTGCTCAACAGTTATAAAGCGATTTGAACATCTCTTTCAGCCAGGTGTGGGCACTTTCAAAGGGGCCAAAGTCAAAATCTACATCACACAGGATGCTAGACTGGTCCATCACAAGGCCAGAGCTGTGCCCCATGTGATGAGGGAAAAGATTGAACACGAACTAGACAGGCTTCTGCGGGAAGGCATTATATCACCTGTGGAATTTAGCGACTGGGCAAGTCCCATCGTCCCAGTCATGAAGCCTGATGGATCCATGCGAATCTGTGGGGACTACAAATCTACCATAAACAGAGTTTCCCTACAGGACCAGTACCCGCTGCCCAGAGTGGAGGACTTATTTGCCACATTGGCTGGAGGTAAACTTTTCTCAAAACTAGACCTCACATCTGCGTATATGACGCAAGAATTGACCGAGGAATCCAAGCTACTCACCACCATCAACACACATCGAGGCCTTTTCATGTACAATCGATGCCCATTCGTTATCACGTCGGCAGCTGCCATATTCCAGCGCAACATGGAGAGTCTGCTCAAGTCCATCCCGGGGAGGGTTATATTTCAAGACGACATACTTATCACGGGCAGGGACACCGACTCCCATCTCCGTAATTTGGAGGAAGTACTAAAGCGGTTGGATCGGGTAGGCCTACAAGTCAAGAAACCCAAGTGCCTGTTTCTCGCACCCGAGGTTGAATTTTTGGGCAGAAGGATTGCCACTGATGGAATCCGCCCAACAGAGTCCAAAACAGAAGCAATTCGCCTGGCACCCAGGCCCCGGAATGTCTCAGAACTGCGCGCCTTTCTCGGGCTACTCAATTACTTTGGGAACTTTATGCAGAACTTAAGCACGCTGCTGGAGCCTCTCCATGTGCTACTCAGGAAGGGGTGCGATTGGTTTTGGGGTGACGCCCAGGAACGCGCCTTCAATAAGGCACGCAACGTTCTGTGTTCCAACAGTGTTTTGACTTTCTTTGATCCAGGTAAAAAGCTAGTTCTCACATGAGATGCGTCAGCGTATGGGGTCGGGTGCGTTTTGCAACATGTCAATAGTGCGGGCAAATTACAACCCAAAGCTTATGCCTCCAGGTCACTTTCGCGGGCGGAGCGCGGGTACGGAATGGTAGAGAAGGAGGCGCTCGCGTGCGTGTACGGTGTCAAAAAGATGCACCAATACCTTTTCGGGGCCAAGTTCGCGTTAGAAACCGACCACAAGCCCCTCACGTCCCTCCTATCTGAGAACAAGGCAATAAACGCCAAAGCCTCGGCGCGAATTCAACGGTGGGCACTCATGCTGGCGTCCTACGACTATGCCATAAGGCACAGACCAGGCACAGACAACTGTGCCGACGCGCTCAGCAGGCTACCCCTGGCGACCACGGAAGGATCTGACGAACAGGACTGTGAGATATTCATGGCAATCAATGCCTTTGAGTCCACAGGTTCGCCCATGACGGCTCGCCAAATCAGAGACTGGACGGCCAGCGACCCCACGTTATCCTTAGTAAAAAGGTGTGTCCTAACCAGTGACTGGGCAGAGGCTCGCGATGTCTGCCCCGAGGAATTAAAACCCTTTCACAGGCGCATGCATGAGCTATCACTACAAGCAGACTGCCTGATGTAGGGCAGCCGAGTAGTCATGCCTCTGCGAGGCAGAGAGGCATCGTTCTCATGAAGGCCATAGCCAGATCCCACGTCTGGTGGCCTGGTATTGACGCGGACTTGGAGCTCTGCGTCTGAAGGTGCACCATTTGTGCCCAACTCAGCAATGCCCCCAGGGAGGCTCCACTGAGCCCCTGGCCTACCAAACCGTGGTCGCGGGTGCACATAGACTATGCGGGCCCATTCATGGGCAAAATGTTCCTCGTAGTTGTAGATGCATCTTCAAAGTGGATCGAATGCACCATTTTAAACTCGAGCACAACCTCCACCACTGTGGAGAGCCTCGCAACCATGTTTGCAACGCACGGAATCCCTGACATATTGGTCAGTGACAATGGTCCGTGCTTCACCAGCGCAGAATTCCATGACTTTATAATTGACCACGGCATAAATCACATCAAGACGGCACCGTTCAAGCCGGCCTCCAACGGCCAGGCGGAGAGAGCAGTGCAAATCATTAAACAAGGCATGCTTAAAATCCAAGATCCCACGCTGCAGGGTCGCCTGTCGCGACTGCTGCTGGCATACAGATCTCGTCCGCACTCATTGACTGGAATCCCCCCCCGCGCAACTGTTAATGAAAAGGACTTTAAAAACAAGGCTCTCATTAATCCTCCCAGACATGCACGAAATCATTGAGGCAAAGCGCCGTAAGCTACCATGACAGAAATTCGAGGGGGAGATGGATTGAGATAGGGGACAAAGTGTTTGTACTAAACTATGGCAGGGGTCCCAAATGGCTTGCAGGGGCAGTAACGGGCAAGGAAGGAAACAGGCTACTGGTAGTACAAATGGACAATGGCAAAACCTGCCGGAGGCATGTAGACCAAGTCAAAAGCAAATTTACCAACAACACTGCGGAACCAGAGGCAGACTACAATGTGGAACTCGCACCACACCTGGTGGACAGACAGAGGGAACTACCTGAGGAAAGGGCAATCCCAACAGACAGCCCAGGCGAGTCAATAACAATCACACCAATCAAAACAGACAGCCCAGGCGAGATACCAGCAACCACACCCAAAGAAAAACAGACACCAAGGCAAACAACTGAACCACAACTCAGACGCTTCACGTGAGAGTGTAGACCACCTGAGAGACTGAACCTATAAAGACAATAAGACCTTGGGGGAGGGTGATGTCATGTATCTTACATTATTATATATAACTGTATCCAAACATGCTATACATGACTGTAATAAGATATGACCTGTCACCACCAGCATACCTTACCACCAGGGGTGCACTTGCAAGAGACAGGTATATAAGGACAGGTCTCAGGCAAGTGCAGCATTCCAGAGCTGTGAAATAAAGGTGCAGGTCCAGAGTGACCTTGACTTCACTACATGCCTCGTGTGAATCTGTACTGATGGGACAGGACTTTACAGTACTGTAACCCTTGATTATTTTAATAGCTGTAATCCATCCAGTATCCACATTTCTGTGAGTTCTGGTTGCACTGGTCTCCAGCTCCAATCCCTATAAGATTTATAAATCTCTAGCATTAAATTGACAGCAAGACCGATTCTTTTAAAACAATTTGGAATAAGTTTATTAAACACACACACATGTATGCCTATCAGACAAACAGCAGTCGAAAATCTATTTCGTCACAAGATACAATGATGTTACAATAATGATTTATAAAAAAGTATACTTTACTTCCATTTGGCAAAGCACACGGCCTGCTTCTTGGTCTGGTCTTGCGTAGAGGAAGGTTTCCTCTTTTGCCATGTAATTAAGAAGAAATAAGAGAGCAAGCAATCTTTGCATTTAGGTTTTAGCCCTTAAGTCCCTTAAGTCCATTGTTTCTCAGAAAGCCCCCAGAATTGGGTCTTGGTTCCAGAGCAGTTCCCTATTGGCTTCTCCTCATACATTTGTCTGTCTGGCGGACCAGTGCCATTCCTTGATTAGGTTAATGGTTTTCCAATTAACATCTTTTCTAGTTTGGTGAGTTTCAAAGCCATACTTCCTTTGTTCCTTGGACTCTGCCCAGCCAGAGATCACATGGACTTGGGGAGGTGTGTCTCTTCAAACTTGTTGTTCTGTATAATCTCATTTATATAGACACAGAATCAATGTTATCATTACTAAACAGTTTTATTCTTACAAACTCCCCACCTTGAGGGGGCAATATTCTTATTGACCCATCATATGGTTTAACTCCTCAGGGCTCACATAACATAAACATTGAGAGGGTTTTGATAGCTCTGCTGTTTATGTTTCTGTGAGGTGGATGACCACTGTATAATAGGTTTTTAAACTTAAAGAGAGAGAGAAAAAAGTGCATGGCCTGACTCAGTCCCCATCTCGTAAGGTATATGCCACACGTAGGGATTTACTGTCGTCCAATCACATCTCCAGCGGAGACTCTCCCCTTCCCGTATCTTCAGTGCACCGTCGCTTCTCACAGCACATTGATGATTGATGATGTTCGTGAGTCATGCTGCAGCTCCCGCTTCTCCATCTTCCCTCGGCTTCGGTCGTGGCCAGTGTCGTCCTGATAATCGTGAGGATCCATAACATGGTCTGTGGGAAATAAGATCAGTGTAGTATTTACTCTTTGGCAGTTTTTAAACTGATTAATGTGAAACCATTTCTTGTACTTAACGTTCTTTTTCCCCGGTAACTGAATCAAATAAACCGCAGGATTCAATCGGTCGATAATTGTATGTGATCCCCACCACCTGGGCTCAAAGGCATGCTTCTGTTTCCTTAATTTGGAATCATTACTGAGTCTGCCATATGATATTCAAAGGGAAATACTTTCTTGTCAAAGTACCTTTTAATTTGTCTTTTTGACTTCCCCAATTTCGTGGCCACAAATCTGATCGGTGTGATTTACCACTTGTTCCAGCCATTTGGAACTACATGGTTTCATTGTCAGGGGACTCATCCCTGTCAGTGTTAGCTAATCTGGTGTTCTCATGACAGGGGGGTGGGAACCTATGCAGAGAGACAGAGGGAAGTAAAATGGGGGCAGAAGCAAAAGATAGAAAGAAGAAAAATAAAAGTGGAGGACAGAGAAACCCAAGACAAAAATCAAAAAGGGCCACATTACAGCAAAAGTCTAATAGGACAAAGAGTGTTAAAAAGACAAGCCTGAAGGCTCTGTGCCTCAATGCGAGGAGTATTCGTAATAAGGTGGATGAATTAACTGCGCAGGCAGCTATTAACAAATATGATATAATTGGGATTACGGAGACATGGCTCCAGGGTGACCAAGGCTGGGAACTCAACATCCAGGGGTATTCAACATTCAGGAAATATAGACAGAAAGGAAAAGGAGGTGGGGTAGCGTTGCTGGTTAAAGAGGAAATTAACGCAATAGTAACGAAGGACATTAGCTTGGATGATGTGGAATCTGTATGGGTAGAACTGCGTAATACCAAAGGGCAGAAAATGCTAGTGGGAGTTGTGTACAGACCACCAAACAGTAGTAGTGAGGTTGGGGACAGCATCAAATGAGAAATTAGGGATGCGTGCAATAAAGGTACAGCAGTTATCATGGGCAACTTTAATCTACATATAGATTGGGCAAACCAAACTGGTAGCAATACGGTGGAGGAGGATTTCCTGGAGTGTATTAGGGATGGTTTCCTAGACCAATATGTCGAGGAACCAACTAGAGGGTTGACCATCCAAGACTGGGTGATGTGTAATGGGAAAGGACTAATTAGCAAGGATCCTTGGGGAAGAGTGACCATAATATGTTAGAATTCTTTATTAAGATGGAGAGTGACACAGTTAATTCAGAGACTAGGGTCCTGAACTTAAGGAAAGGTAACTTCGATGGTATGAGACGTGAATTGGCTAGGATAGACTGGCAAATGATACTTAAAGGATTGACGGTGGATAGGCAATGGTAAACATTTAAAGATCACATGGATGAACTTCAACAACTGTACTTCCCTGTCTGGAGTAAAAATAAAACGGGGAAGGTGACTCAACCGTGGTTAACAAGGGAAATTAAGGATAGTGTTAAATCCAAGGAAGAGGCATATAAATTGGCCAGAAAAAGCAGCAACCCTGAGGACTGGGAGAAATTTAGAATTCAGCAGAGGAGAACAAAGGGTGTAATCAGGAGGGGGGAAATAGAGTATGAGAGGAAGCTTGCTGGGAACATAAAAACTGACTGTAAATGCTTCTATAGATATGTGAAGAGAAAAAGATTAGTGAAGACAAACGTAGGTACCTTGCAGTCAGAATCAAGTGGATTTATAATGGGGAACAAAGAAATGGCAGACTAATTGAACAAATACTTTGGTTCTGTCTTCACAAAGGAAGCTACAAATAACCTTCCGGAAATACTAGGGGACCGAGGGCCTAGCGAGAAGAAGGAATTAAAGGAAATCCTTATTAGTCAGGAAATTATGTTAGGGAAATTGATGGGATTGAAGGCCGATAAATCCCCGGGGCCTGATAGTCTGCAGCCTAGAGTACTTAAGGAAGTGGCCCTAGAAATAGTGGATGCATTGGTGATCATTTTCCAACAGTGCTTCGATTCTGGATCAGTTTGTATGGACTGGAGGGTAGCTAATGTAACCCCACTTTTTAAAAAAGAAGGGAGAGAAAACAGGGAATTATAGACCGGTTAGCCTGACATCGGTAGTGGGGAAAATGTTGGAATCAATTATTAAAGATGTAATAGCAGCGCATTTGGAAAGCAATGACAGGATCGGTCCAAGTCAGCATGGATTTATGAAAGGGAAATCATGTTTGACAAATCGTCTCGAATTTTTTGAGGATGTAACTAGTAGAGTGGACAAGGGAGAACCAGTGGACGTGATGCATTTGGACTTTCAAAAGGCTTTTGACAAGGTCCTGCACAAGAGGTTGGTGTGCAAAATCAAAGCACATGGTATTGGGGGTAATGTACTGACGTGGACAGAGAACTAGTTTGCAGACAGGAAGCAGAGAGTCGGGATAAATGGGTCCTTTTCAGAATGGCAGACAGTGATTAGTGGGGTGCTGCAGGGCTCAGTGCTAGGACCCCAGCTATTTACAATATACATCAATGATTTAGATGAAGGAATTGAGTGTAATATCTCCAAGTTTGCAGATGACACTAAGCTGGATGGCAGTGTGAGCTGTGAGGAGGATGCTAAGAGGCTGCAGGGTGGCTTGGACAGGTTAGGTGAGTGGGCAAGTGCATGGCAGGTGCAGTATAATGTGGATAAATGTGAGGTAATCCACTTTGGTGGCAAAAACACGAAGGCAGAATATTATCTGAATGGCGGCAGATTAGGAAAAGGGGAGGAGCAACGAGACCTGGGTGTCATGGTACATCAGTCATTGAAAGTTGGCATGCAGGTACAGCAGGTGATGAAGAAGGCAAATGGCATGTTGGCCTTCATGGCTAGGGGATTTGAGTGTAGGAGCAGGGAGGTCTTACTGCAGTTGTACAGGCCTTGGTGAGGCCTCACCTGGAATATTGTTTTCAGTTTTGGTCTCCTAATCTGAGGAAGGACGTTCTTGCTATTGAGGGAGTGCAGCGAAGGTTCACCAGACTGATTCCCGGGATGGCAGGACTGACATATGAGGAGAGACTGGATCGACTGGGCCTGTATTCACTGGAGTTTAGAAGAATTAGAAACATCTTAAATTCTGATGGGACTTGACAGGTTAGATGCAGGAAGAATGTTCCCGATGTCGGGGAAGTCCAGAACCAGGGGTCACAGTATAAGGATAAGGGGTAAGCCATTTGAGACCGAGATGAGGAGAAACTTTTTTACTCAGAGTTGTTAACCTGTGGAATTCTCTACCGCAGAGAGTTGTTGATGCCAGTTCGTTAGATATATTCAAGAGGGAGTTAGATATAGCCCTTACGGCTAAAGGGATCAAGGGGTATGGAGAGAAAGCAGGAAAGGGGTACTGAGATGAATGATCAGCCATGATCATATTGAATGGTGTTGCAGGCTCGAAGGGCAGAATGGCCAACTCCTGCACCTATTTTCTATGTTTCTATGCCTCCCCGTCATGGCCTGATATGGGGAGACCCCTGTTGTTCTATGAGGTGTAGACCTCATTGCCATTAAGCACATTGGCAGCATGTTAGCCCATTGATTGGGGTGGTCTGCGCACAAATTTTTAAACATTAACTTGAGTCCTGTTCCCCCTTTCGACCCCTCTGGATGACTGGGGGTGGTGAGCAATATGTAATTTGTGTTTTATCCCCAACATTTCCTGCAGGTGGGTAAAAATGTTACCGGTAAAGTGTGAACCTTGATCGCTGTCCACTTGTACTGGTACTCCCCACCTACAAAACACATGATTCAACAGTATTTTGGCTGCTGTGATTGCGGTGTTGGAGCGGCAAGGGAATGCTTCGATCGATTCAGTGAATTGATCCACCACCACTAGGGAATGCTGAAAGTTGCATTGTGCCTGTGGAAGTGGCCCAATGATGTTGATCTGGAGGCGAGTCCATGGCCCTTGAAGTGGGGGCGAGCTTTGAAGCAAGGCTCAGTTAGTGCATGCGGGAGGATTGTGTTGCAGGCACGGTAGGCATCGTGCCACGTATTGGTTGATTGTTTCCCTCATGGAAGGCCACCAAGCTGTGGCTGCTACCTTGTAGAAGGTTACCAAGGCCGGATAGTGCCCTGCTGTGGGGTGGAAGTGAAAGAAGGAGAGCAGTTCCTGACCCACCTCTGGTGGAACACACACCACTGGGCGTTTGGCTTTCTTTTGAACATCAGCAACTGCTCATCTGAGTCAGGGGCAGTGGCTAGCATGGTATTGGGAGCCCAGGCTGTCAGTTGAGGAAGGGGTCTGCCTTCCTCGTGCCAGGTGCTTACAACAGGATATGGCCAGTATTGCTGCTGCAGGGATTTTAAATCTAAGTGATCTGTTGGGGAGGCCTTGCTAACAGCATTGCAGGGCTCAACAACTATATCCTCTATCTCCCCATCAATCGCAACATCCTTAGCTGCTCTGGAATTTCCCTCACTATGTGGACCTCCTTTTCTATGGGCTGCTACCTTTCCTATGAAGCAGGGCTAGTATCGTTGTTTAAGGTATGACCAGAGCAAACGTAACCAGGGCCCGTGGACCAGGGTCTTACGGTCTATCGTACAATAGTCATTTTTGTGGTATAGAGGCAGGGAGAGCATGGTGTTTATAGCATAGGCACTATCCGACCAAATATTCACCGGTCTATCTGAGGTTTCCTTCACAGCAGTTAGAAGTGCTGCGATTTCTGCATATTGTGAAGACTGTCTGTTGCATCTTCATTGGATGGTTCTTTTTGGCAATACCACAGTGTATCCGGTGTGGGAGGATCCCTCAATGTGATATGAGGACCCATCGATGTAGACATCTGGGGCACCCTGTATGGACTCTTTCAGCACAAGATGGGTCTCAAAGTTAATCAGGGGTAACAGACATTCATACAGGTCCCCCTCATAGATCAGAAATTGTGGCGGCAATGTGTTGGGTTTGGAAATGGTTTCAATGTCTCTTTCCATAAATTCCAATATCCATTTGCTGAGGCGCTGTGAGGAAACTAGCGAATCTCCAGGTTTCATCAGTAGTTTCAGAGATGTGTGTCCGCTGTGCAGGATTGTAGCCTGTAATCCAGTAATAAAGGTAAAGTGATGTACCAACCAGAAGACGGCCAGCAGGTGGCGCTCACATGCAGGATACGTCTTTTCTGCCCCCTGCAGGATTCGAGATACATACGCAATTGCCTGTCATCGATCAGCTCGCATTTGGCACAGAACTGCAGTGAGGCTTTGCTCTGTGGCCCCGACCTCCAAATGGAAGAGCTGCGTGGGATTAGGAGGGATTAGACATGCAGTCTGTATCACTGCAGTTTTTAATTTTTCCACGGACTGGGTATGAGCATCAGTCCATGCCGGGCATATGTCATCACCCTGCAGTTTTATCAAATCATAGAGGGGTTTGCACACTCTGCAAAGCCTGGGATAAAGTTTCTTTGGTACCCCATCAAACCCAAGAATGATCGTAGGGCTGTTTTGGAAGTGGGTAATTGTACTCGCTGTATTATCTCCACCTTGAGAGTCGGGTGACTATCCACCTGGAGAAATGGACACTCCTAGAAAGGTGACCCGTTCTTTTACTAATTGAGCCTTTAGTCCCACTTGAACCAACAATGTCAAAACTTTTGTGCAAAAGGGACAGATGCTCCTCCATGCTGTCGGTTGCCAGCAGTAGGTCAGCAACATACTGCAGTAAGCAGGTAGGGCAGGAAAAGTCTTTTAAAATTGCAGCCATTCTTTAGTGGAAGATCGTGGGGGCATTGTGGAATCCCTGAGGCAGGCATGTCAAGGTATAGCTCTGGTCCTCAAATGTGAACGCGAATTTGTACTGGTCTTCCTGCGGTGGATGGTGACTTCGCCTTTAACTGGTCTTTTACCATCTCCCAGGCTCTTTGAGCACTGGTCTCTATATCTGTCTGATCAGTGGACCTCATGGCTATGCCCAAGGTGGTTTTAACTAAAGAGTGGAGTTGGGTCAGGAACATTGATTTAAATTGTTCTTGATTCTTTCCTACTGCAGCATTTGTGAGTGCCTGGTTCTGGGTACGTTCATAGATATCATACAGGCGATTACTGAAGGCTCTAGGAGTCTCTTCTGGGCGCTGCTTGGTCTGATTAAGCAGAGCCACTAAGTTTAAGTTTTGGATCCCTAAATAGTTTAGGATCTCAGTCATGACTGCATCGGCTGCTGTACCAGGCTGGAGGACTGCATCTGACAGATTATCTTTTAGGGAAGTGGAACAGGCCAAGAGAAGGACTCGTGTTAAGTCTCTCTTCTAACTCAGGGTGACTCCTGAAATTTGCCCACCTCCTATTAACTCCTAGTGGGTCGCCCCATCATTAATGGGCCCCAACTCATGGCTACCCACTGTGGCGTCAATACCAGATATGGGCTGTGAGTCGGTATGGTTACTGGTGAGGTGACTATGCGCATTACGTGGTTACTACTGCTACAATTGGCTCTTGTGTCTCCAAGGTATCCCATCCTTCACTACCCTCCTGGGGATTATACTGATTGCTTTCCTCTTCCCAATCTGTCTCCCCCTTGTCCCCCTTCTGCTGTCTCGATTATGGCTCCCCGTGTTACTGCAGATACCAGGGCCTGCTGCTCCCCTTACTTACTCTTTAGCCTTGCTATTTCTAGTTGGCACGGGAGTGGTCTGCCTCCCTATGTGGCTTCTTAATTGCTTCCCTTAATGCTCCCCTAGCATCTGCTACCTCTTGCCAAAGCCCAAGTTTTCTCATTTATATTTTTTTTAACTGTAATTTGTTTTCATTTGCTTCAACGACGGTTGCTGGAGCATTTAAATTTGAGAAGCTTTGTTGCTATAGCAATGAAGCTGCCTGTTCGGCCCCTCTTTCTATTTGCCTAATATTGTGCCTTAATCAATCAATTTCTTGTCTCAAATGTTGCATTTCTCCCTCCTTTAACTGCCGAACAAGTTGGAGGCCTTCTTCCTTTTCTTCTTTTATACTTTGAATCTCTTTTTCTTTAGTCGAATCTCTTTTACTTGCAATTCTTTTAAATCTAGTATCTCTTTTGCCCTTTGTTCTTTCATACTTTGAATCTCTTTTATTTGTAGTTCTTTTAAATCTTGTATCACTTCACATAAATTTTGACTCTCCTTTGCATGTAGTTCTATTAAATCTTGTATCACTTCCCTTAAATTTTGAATCTCTTTTGCATCCTGCCTCATTAATTCCTCATCTCTCCGACCACAGTAATGTACGCTATATGCCAAGAGACTGTTTGCCCGTTTTGGCCTTAGCTTTCCTTCATCTACTTTCTCTTGGATAAATGCCACGAGCTCCCCAAAGGACGCATGTTGGCCCTTACGGAAGTACGGTGCCAATGCCTGTAACTCTTGTATGTCCTTTATGGATGCCTTTTCGGATACTTTCTCCTGATAGACTACCTCTACATCTTTTGCTGGCTTTCTGTACATGACCAATCCCTTCATCCTGTGTTTTTTGAATTTAACTACTGGTGGGTCCCTACTTAAACAGTTTCAACTACCGAGACAACTGTTCCTTAAGACGCAATTTCTCCCAATCCGTTTAACAGTTTATCGTTTAAACTTCGCAATACAGGTTAGAATCGCAACTCCCGAGCTTTCCACTTGTTCAAAAAAATAATCAAATGTTGTCTCACCAGATCCCGGACAAGCCCCCAATTTGTAAGATTTCTAAATCTCTGGCATTAAATTGACAGCAAGACCGATTCTTTATAAACAATTTGGAATAAGTTTATTAAACACACACATATGCATGCCTATCAGACAAACAGCAGTCGAAAATCTACTTAGTTACAACAGATACAATGATGTTACAATAATGATTTATAAAAAGGTGTACTTTACAGCCTGCTTCTTGGTCTGGTCTTGTGTAGAGGAAGGTTTCCTGCTTTGCCATGTGCTTAAGAAGAAACAAGAGAGCGAGCAATCTTTGCGTTTGGGTTTTTATATTCCTTAAGTCCACTGTTTCTCAGAAAGCCCCAGGATTGGGTCTTGGTTTCGGGGCAGTGTCCTGTTGGCATTCCTTCATACATGTGTCTGTCTGGAGGACCGGTGCCATTCCTTGATTAGGTTAATGGCTTTAAAATTAACACCTTTTCGAGTTTGGTCAGTTTCAAAGCCATGCTTCCTTTGTTCCTTGGGCTCCTCCCAGCCAGAGAGCACATGGACTTGGGGAAGGTATCCATTTTGTCTCTTCATACTTCTCTTTCCGTATAATCTCATTTATATATTCACAGAATCAATTTTATCATTACTAAACACTTTTATTCTTACATCCCTGTAGGTTCACTCTCAAGATCTATTGTTAGCATAACATTTCAATGACCCGTGATGACTTCATTACCAACCTAAGACGATCGTCTCATTCTTAATAATTCCCCGCTTTTGTAAGTCCCTGTAAGTTCTTGTACCTTGCTTTCTAAAACCATAAACCTTTCTTTAAGCTTACTGATTAACAGAGAGTTTTCACGTATCTGGCATTCTCCTGTGCAAATATTCCACAGCGAGCACATCTCATGGCCTCCATCTTAATTATGTTTCTTTCATTTATCCCCCCTTTAGTTTTTTAAAAATCTTAAGTGGTTCCTTTTTGATTTGATTTTTTCCTGATGTGCCGTTATAATTTTTACTATTCTCAGGTCACTTTCAAAAATTTTTAGGGGGCAATTTTCAATGACTTGTTATGGTGCTAAAGAGTGTCCAAGGTGGCCAAGGTGGCCAAGGTGTGGTCTTGTGCTGAAACGTCAGTTTAGTCCACAGTTAGTGCAAGACACCATCTTGGTAAAGGACCTGAAGCTTGCACTAGGAGCTGCCGCCCAGAAGATCGTTGAGTAGCTGATTGCCACTTAAGTTGCCTGCTAGCAGTAATTAAAGAGGCTGCATGGCATTTTGGTGACGTGGACTTGACCTAACGCCCTCTCCTAACAATGAGCAGCTGATTTAAAGTAAACTAGTTGTTTCTGAGGATTTTGAGCACTACTTAAAGGTATATCACCTTTTACTGTTCGCTTGCTATTGGAGGTTTGAAGAGGACTTTGGAAGCACATTGGAGACTTTCTCAACTGTTTGCTAAGATTTCGCCAACACTCTATCAACATTTGTTCTGGAAATTCATTGAAGACTTGACCTAAAAAGAGTGCTGTGCTGCTCTACCTTATAGGAGTCACCAGGAGAAAGGGAGCGCTTGGTCACGGGCATCTTGCTAGGGGTCCCCCTTGGTCTGCAGGAGGAATTGGAGGAGAAGATGAGGCCAGGCAGAGCAGCAGCAGCTGCTGCAGGAGTGAAGGGGGGACAGGAGAGCGAGGTGGATTGCTTCCTCCGTGCGGATACAGGACATCCCTCCTCCTCTGGACCTCCTCCACCAGGACCTCCAAAGCCACATCCGAGAACCTGTGCACCCTCTCCCTCAATCCTTGAACCATCCTAAAATCTGCCACTGTATGTCAGCCAGAGCACGCCACACCTTCAGTGGAAGTGGGTGCGTGGAGCTCACATATAACTGTTCCACGAAAATTGTATCTAATCAATGGTGGAGTGCGAAACTTACAGGTGTCTGTTTTAGCGCCTCCAGGCAAATTGAAGTTATGGTAATCAGTAATTAGGATCAAAATTGCATGCTAAAATCAGACTTTCAAACACGTGTGTCTTATTTGGTATCCGCATTCACCCTTTCACCAAAATATCCCCCTTGTTTCTTGGGGTATTTTCTTTTATTTTGATTTGTTTCAGGTCATCAAATTTTGATAGGTGTTCATTTTACCCTTGACCTCTCTCTCAGATGTTCTCCTTTTAAATCTATTTCTCCCAATTCTGCCCCTTTGAAGATTCTTCTAATGTTAATGGTCTCTTTTAAATTCGTGCTCCCCTTTACCAAAGGAGCTGAAAGCATTAATTAGCATTGCTGTTAGTAGAATTGTTACTATTATGATGGGCTCACTATCTGCAACTATTTCAGTTGTATCAGTAATCAAGTGTCCCCCTGATTAAAGGGGGGGGGGCACACTCCAAAAACCTTCAAATGCCCCCTTGTTTTTTTTTAAGGGCACTAGAAACACAAATTATACAAGTGCCCTCTAGCTTAAGGGAGGGGCACTAAAACCGACAACTTAAACAAATTAAACTTTAGACATTAAAATCAAATTAAAATTTGGTTGCCGGGGGTGATGATGCACTCCAGTCCCTCCGGCACCCAGCTCTCGCGGAAGGCTGCAAGCGTACCGGTGGAGGGCTCACTATCTGCAATGAGACCAGCTGGATCAGAGAATTGATTCCTTAATTATAATACAAAGCATTGTCTAGGAAACTAGTTAAGGCTGCAAGTGGTCACGAACTTTGCAAAATAATATTTTAGAATGACAAAACACCCTCATGAAAAAATAAAGGTATATTGATTTTATGTTTTATAAATAAATTATACAATTTCTTTAAACTTGCTTGCTTCAGTTGAATGTGTTTTGTCAATTCCCGACTGGAGCCCTGGAGGAAGCAAAACATGAAATCAAGGGAACCTATTTGAAGTGTCAGTAATTTTCCCTCGGAGCTAAAACTAATGGTACTTTAATGGTATTACTACCACATCGCATGATTGGTTACAGGTTCAATGCAGCAGTAACCAATTATCTAAATGAGAAAGCCAGGTTAATGTTCAGGTGGGACTCTTTATCACAACCTTCATGAATTCTGAATCCCTCGACCAAGAGAAGGCGTTCGACAGGGTGGATCACGACTATCTGCTCGGAACTCTGCGCGCTTTCGGGTTCGGGACGCATTTCGTCGCCCGGATCCGACTTTTGTACGCCGCCGCGGAGTGTCTGATTAAGGTTAACGGGTCCTTGACGGCACCCCTTCGCTTTAGGAGAGGGGTGCGCCAGGGATGCCCCATGTCCGGCCAGTTATACGCCGTTTGCGTGGAGCCTTTCCTGCGCCTCTTGCGGACGAGGTTGACGGGACTGGCTCTGCAAGGGCCGGGCGTGGAGGTCGTCCTCTCGGCTTACGCCGATGACGTGCTCCTCGCGATAGAGGATCCCGCTGACCTGCGGAGGATGCGTGAGTGCCAGGAGATTTACTCGGCCGCGTCCTCCGCCAGGATCAACTGGGAGAAATGTTCCGGACTCCTGGTGGGTCAGTGGCGGGTGGACTCCCTGCCGGAGGAGCTCAGGCCTTTTGCCTGGAGCACGACCCATCTCCTCTATCTGGGAGTCTACCTTAGCCCCGACGAGGGAGCCTGGCCGGCGAACTGGCAGGAGCTGGAGGCCAAGGTCGCCGCTCGCCTAGGGCGCTGGACAGGACTGCTCCGAGTGCTGTCCTACAGGGGTCGAGCGCTAGTCATAAACCAGCTGGTGGCCGCAATGCTGTGGTACCGGCTGGTCACTTTGACCCCTCCCCCTGCGTTTGTCGCCAAGATACAGAAGAAGCTGGTGGACTTCTTCTGGAACAACAGGAAGCACTGGGTCTCTGCCGCGGTCTTGAGTCTCCCGCTTGAGGAGGGCGGTCAGTCGTTGGTGTGCGTCAGCGCCCAGCTCGCGACTTTCCGTCTTCAGACCCTGCAGAGATACCTTTACGTCGAGCCCCCTCCTAGGTGGTGCGCTCTGGCGAGGTATTTCTTCCGCCAGCAGCTCGACCTCAATTATGACACGCAGCTCCTGTTTGTGAACTTGGGGGGTGCCAGGACCGCCCTCCGGGAGCTGCCTGTCTTTTACAGGGAACTCATCAGGGTCTGGAACAAAGTCTCCACCAAGCGCAGCTCTCCGCCGGCTGGAGTGGCGGCCGTCCTGCAGGAACCGCTGCTCGGGAATCCGTACCTCCACGGCCGAGGCTTTATGTGGCGGTCGGAAGAGAGGGCTGTGGCTGGTGAGGTGACCAGGGTCAGGGACCTGCTCGATGGCGGAGGAGCGGGCTGGATGGCGCCAGACACGCTGGCGCGGCGCCTAAATTCTGCCAACGTCCGCCACGCGGCCGATGCCATCGAGTCGCTAAAAACAGCTCTGGGCCCTGACTCCGTTAGGTGCATCGAGGAGGCTCAAGCACGTGGGGAGATCCCGTCCGAACTGACCCCCGTCCGGACGGAATTCCTCATCGGCGCCAAACCCCGGAACCTCCCTCGGGGGCCGGCGCCTCACAACTTGAGCCGCCTCGGGGAAATCCCCTCCGTGCCTTTCAGTTCCGCGCGGAGGGGTTTCCTGTACGGGCTGCTCCTGCACACCCTCAACTTTTCCATCCTCGCCGGCCGTCCGGACACGCCATGGCGTACCATCTTGCCGTCCGGAGGAGGCGGGGGTCCCCGATGGAGGGCACTCTACGCAGGGGTCCTCCCACTATTCATCGGGGACTTGGCCTGGAGGGTGGTGCACGGAGCAGTGCCGTGCAACAAATTTTTAAGCCGGTTCACGGACTCCCAGGCCGCCTGCAATTTCTGCGGTCTGGAGGAGTCCGTGTTCCATGTTTTTATTGAGTGCACAAGGTTGCAGCCCCTGTTCCATTATTTGAAGGGGCTGCTCCTGAAATTCTGGCTGCACTTCAGTCCCACTCTCCTGATCTTTGGGCACCCTGTGCGGAGGGGAGCGGGTAGGTCCGAAGGCCTCCTCGTAGGACTGCTCCTGGGCACGGCCAAGGGTGCCATCAGCCGGTCCAGGCAGCGGGCGGTCGAGGGGGTCGTTCAACCTGACTGCCTGCCTCTCTTCCGCTCTTACATCCGGTCCAGGATGTCCTTGGAGATGGAGCACGCGGTGTCCACCGGTACGCTCGCGGCCTTCCGCGAGAGGTGGGCACCGGAGGGACTGGAGTGCATCATCACGCCCGGCAACCAAATTTTAATTTGATTTTACGTTTTAAAGTTAATTTGTTTTAATTGCCGGTGCTTTTAGTGTCCCCTTCCCTTTTATAGGGGGCACTGGGGAAAAATTGTGATTTTAGTGCCCAAAAAAAAAAAAAAAAAACACAAAAAAAACAAAAAAGGGGGGAAAAAAAGGGCCTTGTAAATGTCTGGAGTGTCACCCAGGTCGGGTGGCACCGTTTAATGTCTTTATGTTTTGCAGGTAAACTCAAAAGAGTTTCATGAATTCTGAATCCCTCGACCAAGAGAAGGCGTTCGACAGGGTGGATCACGACTATCTGCTCGGAACTCTGCGCGCTTTCGGGTTCGGGACGCATTTCGTCGCCCGGATCCGACTTTTGTACGCCGCCGCGGAGTGTCTGATTAAGGTTAACGGGTCCTTGACGGCGCCCCTTCGCTTTAGGAGAGGGGTGCGCCAGGGATGCCCCATGTCCGGCCAGTTATACGCCGTTTGCGTGGAGCCTTTCCTGCGCCTCTTGCGGACGAGGTTGACGGGACTGGCTCTGCAAGGGCCGGGCGTGGAGGTCGTCCTCTCGGCTTACGCCGATGACGTGCTCCTCGCGATAGAGGATCCCGCTGACCTGCGGAGGATGCGTGAGTGCCAGGAGATTTACTCGGCCGCATCCTCCACCAGAATCAACTGGGAGAAATGTTCCGGACTCCTGGTGGGTCAGTGGCGGGTGGACTCCCTGCCGGAGGAGCTCGGGCCTTTTGCCTGGAGCACGACCCATCTCCTCTATCTGGGAGTCTACCTTAGCCCCGACGAGGGAGCCTGGCCGGCGAACTGGCAGGAGCTGGAGGCCAAGGTCGCCGCTCGCCTAGGGCGCTGGACAGGACTGCTCCGAGTGCTGTCCTACAGGGGTCGAGCGCTAGTCATAAACCAGCTGGTGGCCGCAATGCTGTGGTACCGGCTGGTCACTTTGACCCCTCCCCCTGCGTTTGTCGCCAAGATACAGAAGAAGCTGGTGGACTTCTTCTGGAACAACAGGAAGCACTGGGTCTCTGCCGCGGTCTTGAGTCTCCCGCTTGAGGAGGGCGGTCAGTCGTTGGTGTGCGTCAGCGCCCAGCTCGCGACTTTCCATCTTCAGACCCTGCAGAGATACCTTTATGTCGAGCCCCCTCCTAGGTGGTGCGCTCTGGCGAGGTATTTCTTCCGCCAGCAGCTCGACCTCAATTATGACACGCAGCTCCTGTTTGTGAACTTGGGGGGTGCCAGGACCGCCCTCCGGGAGCTGCCTGTCTTTTACAGGGAACTCATCAGGGTCTGGAACAAAGTCTCCACCAAGCGCAGCTCTCCGCCGGCTGGAGTGGCGGCCGTCCTGCAGGAGCCGCTGCTCGGGAATCCGTACCTCCACGGCCGAGGCTTCATGTGGCGGTCGGAAGAGAGGGCTGTGGCTGGTGAGGTGACCAGGGTCAGGGACCTGCTCGATGGCGGAGGAGCGGGCTGGATGGCGCCAGACACGCTGGCGCGGCGCCTAAACTCTGCCAACGTCCGCCACGCGGCCGATGCCATCGAGTCGCTAAAAACAGCTCTGGGCCCTGACTCCGTTAGGTGCATCGAGGAGGCTCAAGCACGTGGGGAGATCCCGTCCGAACTGACCCCCGTCCGGACGGAATTCCTCATCGGCGCCAAACCCCGGAACCTCCCTCGGGGGCCGGCGCCTCACAACTTGAGCCGCCTCGGGGAAATCCCCTCCGTGCCTTTCAGTTCCGCGCGGAGGGGTTTCCTGTACGGGCTGCTCCTGCACACCCTCAACTTTGCCATCCTCGCCGGCCGTCCGGACACGCCATGGCGTACCATCTTGCCGTCCGGAGGAGGCGGGGTCCCCGATGGAGGGCACTCTACGCAGGGGTCCTCCCACTATTCATCGGGGACTTGGCCTGGAGGGTGGTGCACGGAGCAGTGCCGTGCAACAAATTTTTAAGCCGGTTCACGGACTCCCAGGCCGCCTGCAATTTCTGCGGTCTGGAGGAGTCCGTGTTCGATGTTTTTATTGAGTGCACAAGGTTGCAGCCCCTGTTCCATTATTTGAAGGGGCTGCTCCTGAAATTCTGGCTGCACTTCAGTCCCACTCTCCTGATCTTTGGGCACCCTGTGCGGAGGGGAGCGGGTAGGTCCGAAGGCCTCCTCGTAGGACTGCTCCTGTGCACGGCCAAGGGTGCCATCAGCTGGTCCAGGCAGCGGGCGGTCGAGGGGGTCGTTCAACCTGACTGCCTGCCTCTCTTCCGCTCTTACATCCGGTCCAGGGTGTCCTTGGAGATGGAGCACGCGGTGTCCACCGGTACGCTCGCGGCCTTCCACGAGAGGTGGGCACCGGAGGGACTGGAGTGCATCATCACGCCCGGCAACCAAATTTTAATTTGATTTTACGTTTTAAAGTTAATTTGTTTTAATTGCCGGTGCTTTTAGTGTCCCCTTCCCTTTTATAGGGGGCACTGGGGAAAAATTGTGATTTTAGTGCCCAAAAAAAAACAAAAAAAAAAGAAAAAACACAAAAAAAAACACAAAAAAGGGGGGGAAAAAAAGGGCCTTGTAAATGTCTGGAGTGTCACCCAGGTCGGGTGCCACCGTTTAATGTTTTATGTTTTGCAGGTGAACTCCAAAAAGAGTTTCATGAATTCTGAATCCCTCGACCAAGAGAAGGCGTTCGACAGGGTGGATCACGACTATCTGCTCGGAACTCTGCGCGCTTTCGGGTTCGGGACGCATTTCGTCGCCCGGATCCGACTTTTGTACGCCGCCGCGGAGTGTCTGATTAAGGTTAACGGGTCCTTGACGGCGCCCCTTCGCTTTAGGAGAGGGGTGCGCCAGGGATGCCCCATGTCCGGCCAGTTATACGCCGTTTGCGTGGAGCCTTTCCTGCGCCTCTTGCGGACGAGGTTGACGGGACTGGCTCTGCAAGGGCCGGGCGTGGAGGTCGTCCTCTCGGCTTACGCCGATGACGTGCTCCTCGCGATAGAGGATCCCGCTGACCTGCGGAGGATGCGTGAGTGCCAGGAGATTTACTCGGCCGCGTCCTCCGCCAGGATCAACTGGGAGAAATGTTCCGGACTCCTGGTGGGTCAGTGGCGGGTGGACTCCCTGCCGGAGGAGCTCAGGCCTTTTGCCTGGAGCACGACCCATCTCCTCTATCTGGGAGTCTACCTTAGCCCCGACGAGGGAGCCTGGCCGGCGAACTGGCAGGAGCTGGAGGCCAAGGTCGCCGCTCGCCTAGGGCGCTGGACAGGACTGCTCCGAGTGCTGTCCTACAGGGGTCGAGCGCTAGTCATAAACCAGCTGGTGGCCGCAATGCTGTGGTACCGGCTGGTCACTTTGACCCCTCCCCCTGCGTTTGTCGCCAAGATACAGAAGAAGCTGGTGGACTTCTTCTGGAACAACAGGAAGCACTGGGTCTCTGCCGCGGTCTTGAGTCTCCCGCTTGAGGAGGGCGGTCAGTCGTTGGTGTGCGTCAGCGCCCAGCTCGCGACTTTCCGTCTTCAGACCCTGCAGAGATACCTTTACGTCGAGCCCCCTCCTAGGTGGTGCGCTCTGGCGAGGTATTTCTTCCGCCAGCAGCTCGACCTCAATTATGACACGCAGCTCCTGTTTGTGAGCTTGGGGGGTGCCAGGACCGCCCTCCGGGAGCTGCCTGTCTTTTACAGGGAACTCATCAGGGTCTGGAACAAAGTCTCCACCAAGCGCAGCTCTCCGCCGGCTGGAGTGGCGGCCGTCCTGCAGGAACCGCTGCTCGGGAATCCGTACCTCCACGGCCGAGGCTTTATGTGGCGGTCGGAAGAGAGGGCTGTGGCTGGTGAGGTGACCAGGGTCAGGGACCTGCTCGATGGCGGAGGAGCGGGCTGGATGGCGCCAGACACGCTGGCGCGGCGCCTAAATTCTGCCAACGTCCGCCACGCGGCCGATGCCATCGAGTCGCTAAAAACAGCTCTGGGCCCTGACTCCGTTAGGTGCATCGAGGAGGCTCAAGCACGTGGGGAGATCCCGTCCGAACTGACCCCCGTCCGGACGGAATTCCTCATCGGCGCCAAACCCCGGAACCTCCCTCGGGGGCCGGCGCCTCACAACTTGAGCCGCCTCGGGGAAATCCCCTCCGTGCCTTTCAGTTCCGCGCGGAGGGGTTTCCTGTACGGGCTGCTCCTGCACACCCTCAACTTTGCCATCCTCGCCGGCCGTCCGGACACGCCATGGCGTACCATCTTGCCGTCCGGAGGAGGCGGGGGTCCCCGATGGAGGGCACTCTACGCAGGGGTCCTCCCACTATTCATCGGGGACTTGGCCTGGAGGGTGGTGCACGGAGCAGTGCCGTGCAACAAATTTTTAAGCCGGTTCACGGACTCCCAGGCCGCCTGCAATTTCTGCGGTCTGGAGGAGTCCGTGTTCCATGTTTTTATGGAGTGCACAAGGTTGCAGCCCCTGTTCCACTATTTGAAGGGGCTGCTCCTGAAATTCTGGCTGCACTTCAGTCCCACTCTCCTGATCTTTGGGCACCCTGTGCGGAGGGGAGCGGGTAGGTCCGAAGGCCTCCTCGTAGGACTGCTCCTGGGCACGGCCAAGGGTGCCATCAGCCGGTCCAGGCAGCGGGCGGTCGAGGGGGTCGTTCAACCTGACTGCCTGCCTCTCTTCCGCTCTTACATCCGGTCCAGGGTGTCCTTGGAGATGGAGCACGCGGTGTCCACCGGTACGCTCGCGGCCTTCCGCGAGAGGTGGGCACCGGAGGGACTGGAGTGCATCATCACGCCCGGCAACCAAATTTTTATTTGATTTTACGTTTTAAAGTTTAATTTGTTTTAATTGCCGGTGCTTTTAGTGTCCCCTTCCCTTTTATAGGGGGCACCGGAGAAATTGTGATTTTAGTGCCCCAAAAAAAAAAAAAAAAAAGGGGCCTTGAAAATGTCTGGTGTGTCACCCAGGTCGGGTGGCACAGTTTAATGTTTATGTTTTGCAGGTAGACTCTAAAAGAGTTTCATGAATTCTGAATCCCTCGACCAAGAGAAGGCGTTCGACAGGGTGGATCACGACTATCTGCTCGGAACTCTGCGCGCTTTCGGGTTCGGGACGCATTTCGTCGCCCGGATCCGACTTTTGTACGCCGCCGCGGAGTGTCTGATTAAGGTTAACGGGTCCTTGACGGCGCCCCTTCGCTTTAGGAGAGGGGTGCGCCAGGGATGCCCCATGTCCGGCCAGTTATATGCTGTTTGCGTGGAGCCTTTCCTGCGCCTCTTGCGGACGAGGTTGACGGGACTGGCTCTGCAAGGGCCGGGCGTGGAGGTCGTCCTCTCGGCTTACGCCGATGACGTGCTCCTCGCGGTAGAGGATCCCGCTGACCTGCGGAGGATGCGTGAGTGCCAGGAGATTTACTCGGCCGCGTCCTCCGCCAGGATCAACTGGGAGAAATGTTCCGGACTCCTGGTGGGTCAGTGGCGGGTGGACTCCCTGCCGGAGGAGCTCAGGCCTTTTGCCTGGAGCACGACCCATCTCCTCTATCTGGGAGTCTACCTTAGCCCTGACGAGGGAGCCTGGCCGGCGAACTGGCAGGAGCTGGAGGCCAAGGTCGCCGCTCGCCTAGGGCGCTGGACAGGACTGCTCCGAGTGCTGTCCTACAGGGGTCGAGCGCTAGTCATAAACCAGCTGGTGGCCGCAATGCTGTGGTACCGGCTGGTCACTTTGACCCCTCCCCCTGCGTTTGTCGCCAAGATACAGAAGAAGCTGGTGGACTTCTTCTGGAACAACAGGAAGCACTGGGTCTCTGCCGCGGTCTTGAGTCTCCCGCTTGAGGAGGGCGGTCAGTCGTTGGTGTGCGTCAGCGCCCAGCTCGCGACTTTCCGTCTTCAGACCCTGCAGAGATACCTTTACGTCGAGCCCCCTCCTAGGTGGTGTGCTCTGGCGAGGTATTTCTTCCGCCAGCAGCTCGACCTCAATTATGACACGCAGCTCCTGTTTGTGAACTTGGGGGGTGCCAGGACCGCCCTCCGGGAGCTGCCTGTCTTTTACAGGGAACTCATCAGGGTCTGGAACAAAGTCTCCACCAAGCGCAGCTCTCCGCCGGCTGGAGTGGCGGCCGTCCTGCAGGAACCGCTGCTCGGGAATCCGTACCTCCACGGCCGAGGCTTTATGTGGCGGTCGGAAGAGAGGGCTGTGGCTGGTGAGGTGACCAGGGTCAGGGACCTGCTCGATGGCGGAGGAGCGGGCTGGATGGCGCCAGACACGCTGGCGCGGCGCCTAAATTCTGCCAACGTCCGCCACGCGGCCGATGCCATCGAGTCGCTAAAAACAGCTCTGGGCCCTGACTCCGTTAGGTGCATCGAGGAGGCTCAAGCACGTGGGGAGATCCCGTCCGAACTGACCCCCGTCCGGACGGAATTCCTCATCGGCGCCAAACCCCGGAACCTCCCTCGGGGGCCGGCGCCTCACAACTTGAGCCGCCTCGGGGAAATCCCCTCCGTGCCTTTCAGTTCCGCGCGGAGGGGTTTCCTGTACGGGCTGCTCCTGCACACTCTCAACTTTGCCATCCTCGCCGGCCGTCCGGACACGCCATGGCGTACCATCTTGCCGTCCGGAGGAGGCGGGGGTCCCCGATGGAGGGCACTCTACGCAGGGGTCCTCCCACTATTCATCGGGGACTTGGCCTGGAGGGTGGTGCATGGAGCAGTGCCGTGCAACAAATTTTTAAGCCGGTTCACGGACTCCCAGGCCGCCTGCAATTTCTGCGGTCTGGAGGAGTCCGTGTTCCATGTTTTTATTGAGTGCACGAGGTTGCAGCCCCTGTTCCATTATTTGAAGGGGCTGCTCCTGAAATTCTGGCTGCACTTCAGTCCCACTCTCCTGATCTTTGGGCACCCTGTGCGGAGGGGAGCGGGTAGGTCCGAAGGCCTCCTCGTAGGACTGCTCCTGGGCACGGCCAAGGGTGCCATCAGCCAGTCCAGGCAGCGGGCGGTCGAGGGGGTCGTTCAACCTGACTGCCTGCCTCTCTTCCGCTCTTACATCCGGTCCAGGGTATCCTTGGAGATGGAGCACGCGGTGTCCACCGGTACGCTCGCGGCCTTCCGCGAGAGGTGGGCACCGGAGGGACTGGAGTGCATCATCACGCCCGGCAACCAAATTTTAATTTGATTTTACGTTTTAAAGTTTATTTTGTTTTAATTGCCGGTGCTTTTAGTGTCCCCCTCTCCTTTTATAGGGGGCACTGGAAAACGGGAAAAATTTGATTTTAGTGCCCAAAAAAAAAACAAAAAAAAAACAAAAAAAAACAAAAAAAAGGGGGAAAAAAAGGGCCTTGTAAATGTCTGGTGTGTCATCCAGGTCGGGTGGCATGGATACATGTTTTATGTTTTGCAGGTAGACTCTAAAAGAGTTTCATGAATTCTGAATCCCTCGACCAAGAGAAGGCGTTCGACAGGGTAGATCACGACTATCTGCTCGGAACTCTGCGCGCTTTCGGGTTCGGGACGCATTTCGTCGCCCGGATCCGACTTTTGTACGCCGCCGCGGAGTGTCTGATTAAGGTTAACGGGTCCTTGACGGCGCCCCTTCGCTTTAGGAGAGGGATGCGCCAGGGATGCCCCATGTCCGGCCAGTTATACGCCGTTTGCGTGGAGCCTTTCCTGCGCCTCTTGCGGACGAGGTTGACGGGACTGGCTCTGCAAGGGCCGGGCGTGGAGGTCGTCCTCTCGGCTTACGCCGATGACGTGCTCCTCGCGGTAGAGGATCCCGCTGACCTGCGGAGGATGCGTGAGTGCCAGGAGATTTACTCGGCCGCGTCCTCCGCCAGGATCAACTGGGAGAAATGTTCCGGACTCCTGGTGGGTCAGTGGCGGGTGGACTCCCTGCCGGAGGAGCTCAGGCCTTTTGCCTGGAGCACGACCCATCTCCTCTATCTGGGAGTCTACCTTAGCCCCGACGAGGGAGCCTGGCCGGCGAACTGGCAGGAGCTGGAGGCCAAGGTCGCCGCTCGCCTAGGGCGCTGGACAGGACTGCTCCGAGTGCTGTCCTACAGGGGTCGAGCGCTCGTCATAAACCAGCTGGTGGCCGCAATGTTGTGGTACCGGCTGGTCACTTTGACCCCTCCCCCTGCGTTTGTCGCCAAGATACAGAAGAAGCTGGTGGACTTCTTCTGGAACAACAGGAAGCACTGGGTCTCTGCCGCGGTCTTGAGTCTCCCGCTTGAGGAGGGCGGTCAGTCGTTGGTGTGCGTCAGCGCCCAGCTCGCGACTTTCCGTCTTCAGACCCTGCAGAGATACCTTTACGTCGAGCCCCCTCCTAGGTGATGTGCTCTGGCGAGGTATTTCTTCCGCCAGCAGCGCGACCTCAATTATGACACGCAGCTCCTGTTTGTGAACTTGGGGGGTGCCAGGACCGCCCTCCGGGAGCTGCCTGTCTTTTACAGGGAACTCATCAGGGTCTGGAACAAAGTCTCCACCAAGCGCAGCTCTCCGCCGGCTGGAGTGGCGGCCGTCCTGCAGGAGCCGCTGCTCGGGAATCCGTACCTCCACGGCCGAGGTTTCATGTGGCGGTCGGAAGAGAGGGCTGTGGCTGGTGAGGTGACCAGGGTCAGGGACCTGCTCGATGGCGGAGGAGCGGGCTGGATGGCGCCAGACACGCTGGCGCGGCGCCTAAACTCTGCCAACGTCCGCCACGCGGCCGATGCCATCGAGTCGCTAAAAACAGCTCTGGGCCCTGACTCCGTTAGGTGCATCGAGGAGGCTCAAGCACGTGGGGAGATCCCGTCCGAACTGACCCCCGTCCGGACGGAATTCCTCATCGGCGCCAAACCCCGGAACCTCCCTCGGGGGCCGGCGCCTCACAACTTGAGCCGCCTCGGGGAAATCCCCTCCGTGCCTTTCAGTTCCGCGCGGAGGGGTTTCCTGTACGGGCTGCTCCTGCACACCCTCAACTTTGCCATCCTCGCCGGCCGTCCGGACACGCATGGCGTACCATCTTGCCGTCCGGGGGAGGCGGGGGTCCCCGATGGAGGGCACTCTACGCAGGGGTCCTCCCACTATTCATCGGGGACTTGGCCTGGAGGGTGGTGCACGGAGCAGTGCCGTGCAACAAATTTTTAAGCCGGTTCACGGACTCCCAGGCCGCCTGCAATTTCTGCGGTCTGGAGGAGTCCGTGTTCCATGTTTTTATTGAGTGCACGAGGTTTCAGCTCCTGTTCCATTATTTGAAGGGGCTGCTCCTGAAATTCTGGCTGCACTTCAGTCCCACTCTCCTGATCTTTAGGCACCCTGTGCGGAGGGGAGCGGGTAGGTCCGAAGGCCTCCTCGTAGGACTGCTCCTGGGCACGGCCAAGGGTGCCATCAGCCGTCCAGGCAGCGGGCGGTCGAGGGGGTCGTTCAACCTGACTGCCTGCCTCTCTTCCGCTCTTAAATCCGGTCCAGGGTGTCCTTGGAGATGGAGCACGCGGTGTCCACCGGTACGCTCGCGGCCTTCCGCGAGAGGTGGGCACCGGAGGGACTGGAGTGCATCATCACGCCCGGCAACCAAATTTTAATTTGATTTTACGTTTTTAAGTTTAATTTGTTTTAATTGCCGGTGCTTTTAGTGTCCCCCTTCCCTTTTATAGGGGGCACTGGGGAAAATTGTGATTTTAGTGCCCAAAAAAAAAACACAAAAAAATACAAAAAAAAGGGGGAAAAAAAAAAGGGGCCTTGTAAATGTCTGGAGTGTCACCCAGGTCGGGTGGCACCGTTTAATGTTTTATGTTTTGCAGGTGAACTCCAAAAAGAGTTTCATGAATTCTGAGTTCCATTATTTGAAGGGGCTGCTCCTGAAATTCTGGCTGCACTTCAGTCCCACTCTCCTGATCTTTGGGCACCCTGTGCGGAGGGGAGCGGGTAGGTCCGAAGGCCTCCTCGTAGGACTGCTCCTGGGCACGGCCAAGGGTGCCATCAGCCGGTCCAGGCAGCGGGCGGTCGAGGGGGTCGTTCAACCTGACTGCCTGCCTCTCTTCCGCTCTTACATCCGGTCCAGGGTGTCCTTGGAGATGGAGCACGCGGTGTCCACCGGTACACTCGCGGCCTTCCGCGAGAGGTGGGCACCGGAGGGACTGGAGTGCATCATCACGCCCGGCAACCAAATTTTAATTTGATTTTACGTTTTAAAGTTTAATTTGTTTTAATTGCTGGTGTTTTTAGTGTCCCCCTTCCCTTTTATAGGGGGCACCGGAAAAATTGTGATTTTAGTGCCCAAAAAAAAAAGAGAAAAAAAAAAGAAAAACACAAAAAAAAAAGGGCCTTGTAAATGTCTGGAGTGTCACCCAGGTCGGGTGGCACAGTTTAATGTTTATGTTTTGCAGGTAGACTCTAAAAGAGTTTCATGAATTCTGATCCCCCTTCCCTTTTATAGGGGGCACTGGGGAAAATTGTGATTTTAGTGCCCAAAAAAAAACCAAAAAAATGAAAAACACAAAAAAAAAACCAAAAAAAGGAAAAAAGGGCCTTGTAAATGTCTGGTGTGTCACCCAGGTCGGGTGGCACGGTTTAATGTTTTATGTTTTTGCAGGTGAACTCCAAAAAGAGTTTCATGAATTCTGATAAAAGGACCCAATCAAACTGATAAACTGTCTCACTTTCAGATGCTGCTCAAATTGCTATGTGATTCAAGTCTGTCTTGTTCTTTTATTTCAGGTTGCCAACGTTCAGCCTTTTAAACACATAGTTAGTTAAACATAAGCATTTGTTTGTTTTGTTTAATCAAAAATTAAGAGGCAGATTTCATTAACTTTCCAACATTTTAAACGCTTTAGGGTTGATTCAGCAATGGTGCACTCACAGAAACAGCCTGGCATTCCATGAGCGCACCTCGCTGACTCAGGTCAGTTGAATGTGTTTTGTCAATTCTCCACGAGGGCCTTAGACGAAGCAAAACATGAAATCAAGGGAACCTACTTAATATCCAATTTACATAAGATTGTCAATTGCTGAAACAGTGATCCTTTACCATTGTTCATTCTTTCAGTACTTAGCACTTATTTAAAACAGGCACTGCTTGGGCTTCCTGCACTGACCCTTCAAATTTTTGTTCTTGAATCAGGCTCTTAAAGGTTTCCTCATCTATCAACCTCACGACAGACGGCCAGCAGCTTCTGTTTGCCTCTGAAAACTAATCATGGTGCAGACTGAACACTGGATAGTTAAGTGCATGTTTTTATTCCTAAATCCCAGGTAAGGTCTTCCAGCAGCTGTCATCAACAATCTCAGTCTCCTCATTCATCATCATAGGCGGTCCCTCGAAACGAGGATGACTTGCTTCCACGCCAAAAAAGAATGAGTTCACAGGTGTTTCAAATGAAGGGCCCGAACTACATCCCCAAGGGTGGAAGATCCCTGTGCGTGGATTTTTTTAACGTGTGGTGGCCGTTGCACACCAGCCATCACACGGGCTTGACAGAGCTAGGTCTTGGTCCAGTGGCAAGGATTACCCAAGACGACTGGAGACCAGCTCTGCTGCACGAACCTAGTGCGCACACATATCGCAGTGTAGGCTGGCCCGTGCTGCCCCTGGCCCCGAACTCACGCCTCCCCTGGGCCCCGATCACATCCCTCTACAGTCTCTCGTCGCTCCTTCGCCCCGAACTCGCCTCCTGCTGTATCTGCCCACACTCCAGTCATCGACCTGGACCTTGATGATGTCATTAGCTACATGATGGACACTGCCATCAACATGGTAGAAGGATCTATACAGGAAAGCTTATGGCATCCAGACCACTTGTCCTAGTACAGTGTTTCAGGATTATGCGTAGCTAACTGATTCAGCCAGGTCCTCAACTGAAAGACATTGGCAAAAATAAGAGAGCCTCTTTGATCAACAGTAATCTATTCTTTTAAGAAACAGGGCATTAATATAATGTGAGCTTGACAGCACTGCGAAGATTGACTCAAGTGCTACCATAAAGCATGTCAGTGTATTGGATGAAATGAAGATTATGGAACAAGTGTGGAACAATGTGACTGACAACAATAATACATTACTTCAGTAAAAGTGGATTTATACTGGTTATCCAGGAGAATGTGGACCCACTGCAGAGGGAGAATTTGTCACAGGTCCAGAGTTTAATGAACTATGCACGATTTCTATTGTAAACTGCTAGACAAGTTTCCATAAGCCGAATATGTTTTTGTGATCTGAAATCTACTTCGAGTTACATCAAGTGTACAGCACAGAAATAGTCCATTCAGCCCCACTGCCGTTTACGCTCCACACAAGCCTCCTCCCACACTACTTCATCTAACCTTATTAGCATATCCTTCTATTCCATCCAATGATATACTTTGTGACAGTGACAAAGGCAAACTATCCCTCCTCGTCCTTCTTGACTTGTCTGCAGCCTTTGATACGGTTGATCACTCTATCCTTCTCCAATGCCTCTCCACCGTTGTCCAGTTAGGTGGGACAGCACTCGTCTGGTTCCATTCCTATCTATTTAATCGTAGCCAGAGAATCACCTGCAACGGTTTCTCTTACCACCCCCACATCATTACTTCTGGTGTCCCCCAAGGATCTATCCTTGGCCCCCTCCTGTTTCCCGTCTACATGTTGCTCCTTGGCAACATCATCCAGAATCACAACGTTAGTTTCCACATGTACGCTGATGACATCCAGCTCTACCTCAGTACCATGTCTCTCGACCCCTCCACAGTCTCTAAATTGTCAGACTGCTTGTCTGGATGAGCAGAAATTTTCTCCAATTGGGAAGACCGAACCCATTGTTTTCGGTCCCCGCCACAAACTCCATTCCCTAGCCACTAACTCCTGTGAAGCACCTTGGGA
This sequence comes from Pristiophorus japonicus, assembly GCF_044704955.1. Lineage (NCBI taxonomy): Eukaryota > Metazoa > Chordata > Chondrichthyes > Pristiophoridae > Pristiophorus > Pristiophorus japonicus. The sequence continues at coordinate 89,281,946 of NC_091985.1, forward strand.
TGTTTCACTACGTTAAAGGTGCTATATAAATACAAGTTGTTGTTGTTATTCCTTTCTCCCTCAAGTGCCTATCTAGCTTCCCCCTACATGCATCTATGGTATTTGCCTCAACTATTTCTTGTGGTAGCGAGTTCCGCATTCTTACCACCTTTGGGTTGAGACATTTCTCCTGAATTCCCCATTGGATTTATTAGTGACTATCTTATATTTATGAACTCTAGTTTTGGACTCCCCCAAAAGTGGAAACATTTTCTCTATGTCTATCCTATCAAACCCTTTCATTATCTAAAAGGCCTCTATCAGGTCACCTCTCAGCGTTCTCTTTTCTAGAGTAATGAGCCCCAGTCCTCTCAGTTCTTTCACTCATTGCTGAACTGACCCAGGGTTAACAATGACCTTATTTAAGAGTAATACTGCACACTGGAACATACATAGGATAAACACTACACCAGCTGACATGACAAAAACTACTGAGTGAATGTATTTACAATTATAGGGCTGGATTTTAGGCTTTTCTATTTTCGGGATGATAATGGCGGCAGGGCGGCAAAGTTAGCAGCCGGGAATAGTTTGCTTCTTAGTTTTTAAGTTTGGACATCTGGGCCCTGCGTTAGCGGGTGCAGCACTAAGGGAGGCGTTGTACATCTCTCTTGGTAAAAGGAAGGGAAACTCCCAGGCTAAACAGCCAGCCAGGGAGTACTCTGAGAGAAACCTGAAAAAAAACACAAAAACATTCCCAAAACATTGCCCACGCCACCGCAACACAAATTGCACAAAAAAATTAAAAGAAAAAACACTCGCACTTACTTTTGGAGTCCATTACCTACCTCTCCACCAATGGGATCGTTGGACCGCTCTGATTTCCCAGGTGCACTTGCAGGCGGACGGGTCGGGCAAGACTCAAAGCTCACACCGGTGTTGCAACCAGGGGCGTTGCACACCTGGTGCAGCTCTTTCTGGCAGTGCTGCTCAGCACCACCGCAAAACCCAAGCAACGGATCGCTGCGGGGCACTGGAGACCTCACTGCTGCCTATCACACCGCTCCGGGGCAAAACCCAGAACGCAAAGGACCAGAAAATCCAGCCAATATTATTTACAGAATTCAATTTCTTTACATTAGTTTATTTAATGAAGTGAAAATTTAAGGGAGGATTCCATAATCCGGTGCTCCCAGTGGAGAGTGACTCTCACCAGGGCGGATCTTGGAAAATCACTGGTGTGCAGCCGATCATTTCCCATCTGCTTCCCCAATTTCCCAAGATTCATTCTCTGCAAGCACCAATCCCCACTGGGAGCAACAGATTTCAGAATCACCATTATAGACACATGCAATGCATACAAATCAGATAACTGCTGAAAATACTATTTGTCCCAACTCATTTAGGCAATTCTTAAAATGGTAAACTCGCTGGTCATAATATGTAAACCATCTGCTTAAAACAGCAACTTGCATTAAATTAGCATGTTAATGCATAAAACATCCCAAGGCTCTTCACTGGGGTGTAATCCAACAAGAAATGATACTGAGAAAAAGGAGATATTAGGACGGGTGATCAAAAACTTAGTCAAAGAGGTAGGTTTTAAGGAACGCCTTAAAGAAGGCAAGAAAGTTTGAGGGGTTTAGGAGAAGAATTCCAAAGCATTATATCCTTATCAGTAGGTAACCTTTGACATTGTTGCCAAATTAAGTTGATCTGAGGGTTGTCATGGTAGGAGAGCTCAGACATGTGTCAAGCTCCTCCTGTGCTATGTGGGCAGTCAGGGACGCTTCCAGTGTCCCTGACGACTACATGTGCAGGAAGTGTATCCTACTGCAGCTCCTAACAAACCGTATTGCAGCACTGGAGCTGCGCATGGATTCACTCTGGAGCATCCGCGATGCTGAGGATGTCGTGAATAGCATGTTTAGTGAGTTGGTCACACTGCAGGCAAAGGTTACTCAGGCAGATAAGGAATGAGGGACCATCAGGCTGAGCAGTGGAAGGAAGGTAGTGTCCCTTGCGGTCATGCCCCTCCAAAACCGTTTTGGGTACTGTTGGAGGGGATCACTCATCAGGGGAAGGCAGGAGCAGCTAAGTTCATGGCACCATGGGTGGCTCTGCTGCACAGGAGGGCAGGAAAAAGAGTGGGAGAGCTATAGTGGAAGAGGATTCTATTGTAAGGGGAATAGTTAGGCATTTCTGTGGCTGCAATCGAGACTCCAGGATGCTATGTTGCCTCCCTGGTGCAAGGGTCAAGGATGTCTCGGAGTGGCTGCAGGACATTTTGGAAGGGGAGGGCGAACAACCAGTTGTCGTGGTGCATATAGGTACCAATGATATAGGTAAAAAATGGGATGAGGTCTTACAAGGTGAATTTAGGGAGCTAGGAGTTAAATTAAAAAGCAGGACCTCAAAGGTAGTAATCTCAGGATGGCTACGTGCTAGTCAGAGTAGGAATTGCAGGATAGCTAAGATGAATACATGGAATGGTGCAGGAGGGAGGGATTCAAATTCCTGGGACATTGGAACCGGTTCTGGGGGAGGTGGGACCAGTACAAACCGGAGAGTCTGCACCTAGGCAGGACTGGAACCAATGTCCTCGGGGGAGCGTTTGCTAGTGCTGTTGGGGAGGAGTTAAACTAATATGGCAGGGGGGTGGGAACCTATGCAGGGAGACTGAGGGAAGTAAAATGGAGGCAGAAGCAAAAGATAGAAAGAAGAAAATTAAAAGTGGAGGGCAGAGAAACCCAAGGCAAAAATCAAAAAGGGCCACATTACAGCAAAAGTCGAAAGGGACAAAGTGTGTTAAAAAGACAAGCCTGAAGGCTCTGTGCCTCAATGCGAGGAGTATTTGTAATAAGGTGGACGAATTAACTGCGCAGACAGCTATTAACGAATATGATATAATTGGGATTACAGAGATATGGCTCCAGGGAGACCAAGGCTGGGAACTCAAAATCCAGGGGTATTCAACATTCAGGAAGGATAGACAGAAAGGAAAAGGAGGTGGGGTGGTGTTGCTGATTAGAGAAGAAATTAACGCAATCATAAGGAAGGACATTAGCTTGGATGATGTGGAATCTGTATGGGTACAGCTGCGGAATACCAAAGGGCAGAGGTAGCGAGTGGGAGTTGTGTACAGACCACCAAATAGTAGTAGTGAGGTTGGGGACAGCATCAAACGAGAAATTAGGGATGCGTGCAATAAAGGTACAGCAGTTATCATGGCCGACTTTAATCTACATATAGATTAGGCTAACCAAACTGGTAGCAGTACGGTGGACGAGGATTTCCTGGAGTGTATTAGAGGTGATTTTCTGGACCAATATGTCGAGGAACCAACTAGAGGGCTGGCCATCCTAGACTGGGTGATGTGTAACGAGAAAGGACTAATTAGCAATCTTGTTGTGCGAGGCCCCTTGGGGAAGAGTGATCATAATATGGTAGAATTCTTTAGTAAGATGGAGAGTGACATAGTTAATTCAGAGACTAGGGTCCTGAACTTAAGGAAAGGTAACTTCGATGGTATGAGACATGAATTGGCTAGAATAAACTGGCAAATGATACTTAAAGGTCTGACAGTGGATAGGCAATGGCAAATATTTAAAGATCACATGGATAAACTTCAACAATTATACATCACTGTCTGGAGTAAAAATAAAACAGGGAAGGTGGCTCAACCATCACTAACAAGGGAAATTAGGGATAGTGTTAAATCCGAAGAAGAGGCATATAAATTGGCCAGAAAAAGCAGCAAACCTGAGGACTGGGAGAAATTTAGAATTCAGCAGAGGAGGACAAACGGTTTAATTAAGAGGGGGAAAATACAGTATGAGAGGAAGCTTGCTGAGAACATAAAAACTGACTGCAAAAGCTTCGAGAGATATGTAAAGAGAAAAAGATTAGTGAAGACAAATGTAGGTCCCTTTATAATGGGGAACAAAGAAATGGCAGACCAATTGAACAAATATTTTGGTTCTGTCTTCACGAAGGAAGACACAAATAACCTTCCGGAAATACTAAGGGACCGAGGGTCTAGCGAGAAGGAGGAACTGAAGGAAATCCTTATTTGTCAGGAAATTGTGTTAGGGAAATTGATGGGATTGAAGGCCGATAAATCCCCAGGGCCTGATATTCTGCATTCCAGAGTACATAAGGAAATGGGCCTAGAAATAGTGGATGCATTGGTGATCATTTTCCAACAGTCTGTCGACTCTGGATCAGTTCCTATGGACTCAAGTGTAGCTAATGTAACACCACTTTTTAAAAAAGGAGGGAGAGAGAAAACAGGGAATTATAGACCGGTTAGTCTGACATCAGTAGTAGGGAAAATTTTAGAATCAATTATTAAAGATGAAATAACAGCGCATTTGGAAAGCAGTGACAGGATCAGTCCAAGTCAGCATGGATTTATGAAAGGGAAATCATGCTTGACGAATCTTCTAGAATTTTTTGAGGATGTAACTAGTAGAGTGGACAAGGGAGAACCAATGGATGTGGTATATTTGGACTTTCAAAAGGCTTTTGACAAGGTCCCACACAAGAGATTGGTGTGCAAAATTAAAGCACATAGTATTGGGGTTAGTGTATTGACGTGGATAGAGAACTGGTTGGCAGACAGGAAGCAGAGAGTCGGGATAAATGGGTCCTTTTCAGAATGGCAGGCAGTGACTAGTGGGGTGCCGCAGGGCTCAGTGCTGGGACCCCAGCTATTTACAATATACATCAATGATTTAGATGAAGGAATTCAGAGTAATATCTCCAAGTTTGCAGAGGACACTAAGCTGGGTGGCGGTGTGAGCTGTGAGGAGGATGCTAAGAGGCTGCAGGGTGACTTGGACAGGTTAGGTGAGTGGGCAAATGCATGGCAGGTGCAGTATAATGTGGATAAATGTGAGGTTTTCCACTTTGGTGGCAAAAACGTGAAGGCAGAATATTATCTGAATGGTGGCAGATTAGGAAAAGGGGAGGTGCAACGAGACCTGTGTGTCATGGTGCATCAGTCACTGAAGGTTGGTGTCATGTATTCAACCAGCATTGTAACCCATGTATAAACTGACCTAAGTTGTACACCGTGAGAACAATGACCACTAGGTGGGAGACAGTCCTAACCTGGACCTTCAGGTATAAAAGGGGAAGCTCCACCCACTTGCTGCACTTGAGTGCTAAGGAATAAAGGACAGGTCACAGACTGACCTTCTCTCAAGCATGGGCCTCATGTGCATTTATACTGTACAGTAAGGATGTATCAATGGCGACAAGAAACTGGGATTTAAACCACGCGAATATGGCCACTAGCAGAACAGACGACAGGTACTGTGTTAAGGAATGGTTGGGACAGAGATTCAACATTGTTAAAGCAGCACACCGTTCTCCAGGCAGACAAGGGCAGTCGGGCATGCCCCAACATGTAGTCGAACCCAGAGGGGGAGTTCGACAGAGACAATGACAAGCTGAACGGCGATTCACGCCATTGCAAGGGACAATGCGGCCAGTAATGGGGCCATCAACACCTGTTAATGGTGCACTCAAGGACAGTCACAGGGGCAGTCAGGGACGATCGACTGGCAAGTGACCTTTTGTTTCAAACTGCAGCTCATGCCGGAGGCGTGGAGGCACACACTCAGCCGGAGTTTGCAGAGGTGAGCAATATACCTGCAGAAATTGCAGAAATGAATGCTGGGGGAAATCGCTGGAAGCTGAAGTTCAGCGAGTTCATGTGGAGCACATATACAGTTCATACACCAGGACACCACCGATAATGATGAAAGTGCTCCTCAATGGCATCCCAGTATCAATGGAGTTAGACACGGGGGCCAGCCAGTCCCTGATGGGTATCAAACTGTTCGAAAAGTTGTGGGCGTCCAAGGCCAGGAGGCCAAAATTATCGCCGATTGACACACAGCTACGGACTTACACAAAGCAGATCATTCCGGTGCTAGGCAGCGCCATGGTAGTCGTGATCCACAAAGATTCGGAGAACAGACTGCCACTCTGGATTGTCCCAGGGAACGGTCCCGCACTACTGGGGAGGAGTTGGCTTGCTGTCATGAACTGGAAATGGAGCGATGTTAATGCAATTTCCTCTGTGGAGCGAGTATCATGCTCACAGATCCTGGACAAATTTGACTCATTATTTCAACCCGGCATTGGCGCTTTCATGGGGGCCAAGGTAGTGATTCACATAAACCCGGACGCCAGGCCAGTACACCACAAGGCCAGAGCGGTGCCGTACGTGATGCGGGAAAAGATAGAAGGCGAATTGGACCGCCTGCTGAGGGAAGGCATCATCTCGCCAGTCGAATTCAGTGACTGAGCAAGCCCGATTGTGCCAGTGCTCAAGGCGGATGGGTTGGTCAGGATATGTGATGATTACAAGGCCACCATCAATCGGGTGTCACTTCAAGACCAGTACCCGCTACCGAGAGCGGAGGACCTCTTTGCGACGCTATCCGGTGCAAACTTTTTTCAAAATTGGACCTGACCTCAGCTTACATGACCCAGGAGCTGGCGAGTGAGTCGAAGAAGCTGACCACCATCAAGACACACAAGGGGTTGTTTGAGTAGAACAGATGTCTGTTCGGGATTCGCTCGGCCGCCGCGATCTTCCAACGAAATATGGAAAGCCTCCTCAAGTCGATTCCAGGGACGGTGGTTTTTCAGGATGTCATCCTCATTACGGGTTACGATACTGAAAAACACCTCCACAACCTGGAGGAGGTGCTACGCAGAGTGGACCGGGTAGGGCTGCGACTGAAAAAGGCGAAGTGCGTCTTCCTAGCTCCAGAGGTAGAATTCCTGGGGATGAGGTTAGCAGCAGACGGGATCAGCCCTACTGCGTCCAAGACGGAAGCGATCCAGAGAGCACCCAGACCCCGTAACACGACGGAGCTGCGTTCATTCCTGGGGCTCCTGAACTATTTTGGTAACTTTCTTCCCAAATTGAGCACGCTGCTAGAGCCGCTACATGTGCTCCTACGCAAAGGTCGCGAATGGGTCTGGGGGGACAGCCAGGAAAGGGCTATTAATAGAGCACGCAATTTGTTATGTTCCAACAATCTGTTAACGCTATATGGCCCATGTAAGAAACTTGTGTTAATGTGCGATGCGTCGTCCTATGGTGTTGGGTGTGTGTTGCAGCATGTCAATGCCAAGGGTCAGTTACAGCCGGTAGCTTATGCCTCCAGAAGTCTGTCCCAGGCAGAAAGGGGCTACGGGATGGTAGAAAAAGAGGCACTCGCTTGTGTATATGCGGTAAAGAAAATGCACCAGTACCTGTTTGGCAGGAAATTTGAGCTGGAGACAGATCACAAACCCCTAACGTCCCTTTTGGCCGACAACAAGGCCATAAATGCAAACGCATCAGCCCGCATACAGAGGTGGGCACTCACGTTAGCCGCCTATGATTACACAATTCGGCACAGACCGGGCACTGATAACCGCGCCGATGCACTCAGCAGGCTCCCACTAGCCACCACTGAGGGGGCTACCGAGCATGCTGCTGAGATGGTCATGGCTGTTGAAGCTTTCAGAAGCGAAGGCTCACCCGTGACAGCCCGTCAGATTAAAGTCTGGACAAATAGAGACCCGCTATTGTCTCTAGTCAAGAAATGTGTCCTGAATGGGGACTGGGCTGCCACGTACAGGGCATGCCCTGAGAAATTTAAACCATTTCACAGGCGCAAGGATGAACTCTCGATTCAGGCCGATTGCCTACTGTGGGGAAACCGTGTCGTCATGCCCCAGATGGGCAGAGAGGTGTTCATCAGAGAACTCCACAATGGGCACCCGGACATTGTCACGATGAAGGCAATTGCCAGGTCACACGTTTGGTGACCAGGGATAGACGCAGATCTGGAACTTCGTGTTCGCAGGTGCAACACGTGTGCCCAGCTGGGCAATGCGCCCAGGGAAGCCCCCCTTCGCCCCTGGCCATGGCCCGCCAAGCCTTGATCACGCATCCATGTGGACTACGCAGGTCCTTTCATGGGAAAAATGTTTTTGGTTGTAGAAGTTGCCTACTCCAAATGGATCGAGTGTGACATTTTAAATTCAAGCACATCCTCTGCAACGGTAGGAAGTTTACGGGCAATGTTCACTGCCTGCGGTCTACCAGACATCTTGGTCAGTGACAATGGCCCGTGCTTCACAAGCACTGAATTCCAGGACTTCATGGCAGGCAATGGAATTAACCATGTTAGAACGGCATCGTTCAAGCCTGCCTCAAATGGCCAGGCAGAATGAGCAGTGCAGATAATCAAACAGGGGATGCTTATCACGCCTCCTGTTGGCCTATAGATCCCGACCACACTCGTTCACAGGGGTTCCACCCGCAGAGCTGCTAATGAAAAGGATGCTCAAAACGCGGTTATCCCTTATACACCCCACCATGAAAGAAATTGTTGAGAGCAGGCGCCAGTCACAATATGACTACCATGACAGGAATGCGAGGGCACGATGTATTGATGTAAATGATCCTGTTTTTGTCCTCAACTACGCTGCAGGGTCCAAATGGCTCGCAGGCACTGTGGTTTCCAAAGAGGGAAATAGGATTCTGGTAGTTAAACTTAACAATGGACAAATCTGCCGCAAACATGTCGATCAAACAAAAAGGAGGTTCAGCAACCTCATAGAAGAAGCAGAGGAAGAACACGATGTCGAGTTCACTCCACCACAGGTGACCGAACACAGGAACCAAGTGGAGGAGAGCCCAGTCACTGTGGGCAGTCCGGACAGGCCTGAGGCACCGCAAACAGCAGACACTCAGGCCAGCGCCCAACAACCAGAGCCCCAACTCAGGCACTCTACAAGGGAGCGTAAACCACCAGAGAGACTCAACCTGTGATCCCAATAAGACTTTGTGGGGGGAGGTGATGTCATGTATTCAACCAGCATTGTAACCCATGTATAAAGTGACCTAAGTTGTACACCGTGAGAACAATGACCACTAGGTGGGAGACACTCCTAACCTGGACCTTCAGGTATAAAAGGGGAAGCTCCACCCACTTGCTGCACTTGAGTGCTAAGGAATAAAGGACAGGTTACAGACTGATCTTCTCTCAAGCATGGGCCTCGTGTGCATTTATACTGTATGGTAAGGACATATCAGTTGGCATGCAGGTGCAGCAGGCGGTGAAGAAGGCAAATGGCATGTTGGCCTTCATAGCTAGGGGATTTGAGTATATGAGCAGGGAGATCTTGCTGCAGCTACACAGGGCCTTGGAGAGGCCTCACCTGGAATATTGTGTTCAGTTTTGGTCTCCTAATCTGAGGAAGGACATTCTTGCTATTGAGAGAGTGCAGTGAAGGTTCACCAGACTAATTCCCGGGATGGCAGGACTGACATATGAGGAGAGACTGGATCGACTGAGCCTGTATTCACTGGAATTTAGAAGAATGAGAGGGGATCTCATAGAAACATATAAAATTCTGACGGGACTGGACAGGTTAGATGCAGGAAGAATGTTCCCGATGTTGGGGGAGTCCAGAACCAGGGGTCACAGTCTAAGGATAAGGAGTAAGCCATTTAGGAATGAGATGAGGAGAAACTTCTTCACTCAGAGAGTTGTTAACTTGTGGAATTCTCTACCGCAGAGAGTTGTTGATGCCAGTACATTAGATATATTCAAGAGGGAGTTGGATATGCCCTTACGGCTAAAGGGATCAAGGGGTATGGAGAGAAAGCAGGAAAAGGCTACTGAGGTGAATGATCAGCCATGATCTTATTGAATGGTGGTGCAGGCTCGAAGGGCCGAATGGCCTACTCCTGTACATATTGTGCCATTGTAATAAAAGTTTTTTGTGCGTTTTAAAATGTTGGGATTCACTCATTGCATAATTTACAGCCAGTCAGCCATGCCAGGCAAAATAGTACCTCGCTAATTTGTCTATTATAAATAGATTGCAATGTACATTGAAATTCGCTTCTTATAATTTATTACAGAATTTGCAATATCAAATGAGTATATCAACCCTGGTGATACTTTATGCATCACTAAGTAATACAAATATTTTCCAGTATCACTGTGTGGCCCAATCTATGTAGTAGAACCATTAAAATTATAACTAAATTTTTCTGAATGCTCTCTTAGGAAACATTCATAATTGTAATTTTTCAAGATCCAAAATGATTGATTGGTTTCATCTGGCATAATCTGAGGTACCTTCTACATAAATATAATCATGACAGCATGTCCCAGACGATAAATTAGCTCCAAATGATAGACTTGTAAGTCGAATTGAAGCCCATGGGATTAAAGGGACAGTGGCAGTGTGGACACAACATTGGCTAAGGGACAGAAAGCAGAGAGTAGTGGTGAACAGTTATTTTCCAGACTGGAGGGAAGTATATAGTGGTGTTCACCAGGGATCAATATTAGGACCACTGCTCTTTTTGCTACATATTAATCATAGAAAACTTATGACACAGAAGGAAGCCATTTTGGCCCATTATGGCCGTGCAGGTCGAAAAAGGGCTACGGAGTCTAATCGCAGCTTCAAGCACTAGGCCTGTAGTAGCCCTGTAGATTACAGCTCTTTAAGTGCACATCCAAGTACTTTTTAAATGTGATGAGGGTTTCTACCTCTACTACCCTTTTCAGGCAGTGAGTTCCAGATCTCCACCACTCTCTGGGTGATAATATTTTTTCCTCATCTCCCCTCTAATCCTTCTACCAACTACTTTAAATCTATGCCCCCTGGTTATTGACTCATCTGCTAAGAGAAATAGGTCCTTCCTATCCACTCTATCTAGACCCCTCATAATCTTAAACACCTCAATTAAATCTCCCCTCAGCCTCCTCTGTTCCAAAGAAAACAACCCAAGCCTATCCAATCTATCTTCATAGCTAAAATTTTCCAGTCCTGGCAACATCCTCGTAAATCTCCTCTCTAGCCTCTGGTGCAATCACATCTTTCCTGTTATGTGGTGACCAGAAATGTACGCAGTTCTCAAGCTGTGGCCTAACTAGTGTTTTATACAGTTAAGAACATAAGAAATAGGAACAGGAGTAGGCCATACGGACCCTCAAGCCTGCTCCACCATTCAATAAGATCATGGCTGATCTGATCATGGACTCAGCTCCACTTCCTCGCCTGCTCCCCATAACCCCTTATCCCCTTATCGTTTAAGAAACTATCTATTTCTGTCTTAAGTTTATTCAATGTCCCAGCTTCCACAGCTCTCTAAGGCAGCAAATTCCACAGATTTACAACCCTCTGAGAGAAGAAATTTCTCCTCATCTCTGTTTAAATGGGCAGTCCCCTTATTCTAAGATCATGCCCTCTAGTTCTAGTTTCCCCCATCAGTGGAAACATCCTCTCTGCATCCACCTTGTCAAGCCCCCTCATAATCTTATGCGTTTCGATAAGATCACCTCTCATTCTTCTGAATTCCAGTGAGTAGAGGCCCAACCTACTCAACCTTTCCTCATAAGTCAACCCCCTCATCCCCGGAATCAACCTAGTGAACCTTCTCTGAACTGCCTCCAAAGCAAGTATATTCTTTCGTAAATATGGAAACCAAAACTGCATGCTGTATTCCAGGTTTGGCCTCACTAATACCTTGTATAGCTGTAGCAAGACTTCCCTGCTTTTGTACGCCATCCCCTTTGCAATAAAGGCCAAGATTCCATTGGCCTGCCTGATCACTTGCTGTACCTGCATACTAACTTTTTGTGTTTCATGCAAAAGTACCCCCAGGTTCCACTGTACTGCGGCACTTTGCAATCTTTCTCCATTTAAATAATAACTTGCTCTTTGATTTTTTTTCTGCCAAAGTGCATGACCTCACACTTTCCAACATTATACTCCAGTTCTAGCATAACCTCCCTGCTCTTATATTCTATACCTCGGCTAATAAAGGAAATCATTCCGTATGCCTTTTTAAATACCTTATCGACCAATCCTGCTACTTTTAAGGATCTGTGGACATACACTCCAAGGTCGCTCTGTTCCTCCACATCTCTCAGTAGCCTCCCATTTATTGTGTATTCCCTTACTTGAAGCACCTCCCCAAATGTATTACCTCACTTCTCCGGATTGAATTCCTTTTTCCACTTTTCTGCCCAACTGACCAGTCCATCGATACCTTCCTGCAGTCTAAAGCTTTCATCCTCACTTGTCAACCACATGGCCAATTTTTGTATCATCTGCAAATTTCTTTATCATGCCCCCTACATTTAAGTCTAAAACATTCATTAACACTACAAAAAGCAAGGGACCGAGCTCTGAGCCCTGTGGAACCCCACAGGAAACAGACTTCCAGTCGCAAAAGCACCCGTCAACCATTACCCTTTGCTTCCTACCACTGAGCCAATTTTGGATCCAATTTGCCACTCTCCCTTGGATCCCATGGGCTTTTGCTTTTTTGATCAGCCTGCCATGTGGGACCTTGTCAAAAGCCTTGCTAAAATCCATGCAGATTACATCAAACATAGACTTTCCTTATTACCTCCTCAAAAAATTAAATCAAGTTAGTCAGACATGACATTCCATTAACAAATCCATGCAGACTGTCCTTGATTAATCTGTGTCTTTCTAAATGAAGGTTTATACAGTTTTTCAGAATTGATTCCAGTAATTTGCCCACCACAGAAGTTAAACTAATTGGCCTGTAATTACTCAATTTATCCCTTCCTCCCTTTTTAAACAATGGTACGTTAGCTGTTCTCCAATCCTCTGGCACCACTCCTGCAACCAGGGAGGATTGAAAAATGATGGTCAGAGCCTCTGCAATTTCCTCCATTGCTTCTTTTAATAGCCTAGGATATATTTCATCCAGTCCTGTTGATTTATCTACTTTCAAAGATGCTAAACCCTTTAATACTTCCTCTCTTACTATGTTTATCCCATCCAATATGTCATTCTCTTCCTCCTTAACTACAACGTTGGCATCATTTTGTGAAGACAGCCGCAAAGTATTCATTAAGTACCTTACCCACATCCTGCGCTTCCACACGCCTCCTGGACTTGGGTATACAGGGCATAATTTCAAAGTTTGCAAAGGACACAAAACTCAGAAATGTAGCAAACAATCAGGAGGATAGTAACGTACTTCAGGAGGACAGACAGTCTGGTGGAATGGGCAGACACAGGTAAAATTTAATGCAGAGAAGTGTGACGTGATACATTTTGGTAGGAAGAATGAGAAGAGGCAATACAAGGTACATTTTTAAAGGCGGTGCAGAAACAAAGAGAGACCTGGGGTGTATGTAAACAGGTCTTTGAAGGTGGCAGGACAACTTGGCAAGGCTGTTAAAAAAGCAGACAGGATCCTTGGCTTTATTATTAGAGGCATAGAGTGCAAAAGCAAGGAGATTATTCTAAACCTTTATAAAACACTGGTTGAGCCTCAGCTGGAGTATTGTGTTCAATTCTGGGCACCACACTTTAGGAAGGATAGTAAGGCCTCATGGAGAGTACAGAGGAGATTTACTAAAACAGTACCAGGGATGAAGGACTTAAGTTATGTGGAGAGACTAGAGAAGCTGGGGTTGTTCTCCTTAGACCAGAGAAGATTGAGGAGATTTGATAGTGTTCAAAATTATGAAGTGTTTTGATAGAGTAAATAAGGAGAAACTGTTTCTAAAATCATTGCAACACGAAAGAAGGCCATTCGGCCATTGAGCCTGTGCCGGATCTCTGCAAGAGCACTTCAGCTAGTCCCACTCTCCCGCCCTTTCCCTGTATGCCTGCAAATTTTTTTCCTTCAGGTACTTATGCACCTCTCTTTTGAAAGCGGTGATAGAGTCTGCCTCCAACATTCTCTTTCAGGCAGTGCATTCCAGATCCTAACCACTCGCTGCATGAAAAAGTTTTTTCTTATGTCGCTTTTGGTTCTTTTGCCAATCACCTTAAATCTATGTCCCCTGGTTCTCGAATATTTTGCCAAAGGGGACAGTTTATCTCTATCTGTTCTATCCAGACACCTCATGATTTTGAATATCTCTATCAAATCTCCTCTCAATCTTCTCTGCTCTAAGGAGAACAACCCCAGCTTTTCCAGTCTATCTGGAGGAGATACTGAGTGGCTTCCTAGGCCATTTCAGAGGGCAGTTAAGAGTCAACCACTTTCCTGTGGGTCTGGAGTCACATATAGGCTATACTAGGTAAGGACGGCAGATTTCCTTCCCTAAAAGACATTGGTCCCTGCTGCTATTGAAACTTTAGACAAGTATAGGAAAGCACCAAAAATGATAAGAATTGCACCAGCAGCCAGAAGAAATAATCCAGAAATTAACAAGTAAGTAGTTCATGATCCCTTTAAATAGCACTGGTGAGGGGTCCTTCATGCCATTTAATGTCATGTTCAACTGTGCAAGGTTAAGAGAGTAGGCTGGAGCATGGTTGTTGAAAATGGCAGCGCTGGTCTCAAATCAGTGTTGCATACTGATTGACATCAGAATCGGTCTGCTCTACATGCTGCCGGCGGTTGTTAGGTGTGTGCGCGCAAATCCCTTTACAAAGATGGCGCCCGGCGCACTTCCCATCAGAAGTGCATGCGCAGATCTCTGATGCCATTTTCGTGCATTAGGAGACCATGTAGTCCTTAAAAAACGGCCACTACAGAGCTCAATTTAGCCCCCTATAATTATAAAATATTTAATTTTTAAAAACCCCGGCTTCTATTCTCCACTGCTAACCATATTTGTAAACCCCTCTCCCCAGTCTCCAACCTCACCTCCGACAATAAGTGTCATGGACTTCTTTGTCTCCAAGATTGAGACCATACCTTCGGCTGCCTCTGCCTCTTCCCTTTCTTCCCCTAGCCCACCGGGCCAAACTTCCTCTAAGGCTACCCCCTGCCCTAGCCCTGACCTCACACCTTTCTCCAGTTGCTCTCTGATTTCCCCTCATGACCTTTCTGAGTTCATCCTGTCCATGAGATCCTGTTCCTTTGAACCTATTCCCACCAAACTGCTGACCACCCAACTTCCTTTTCTAGCTCCCATGTCAACTGACATTGTTAAGGATTCTTCTCCTCAGGTACTGTCACCCTCTCACTCAAATCTGCCATCATCACCACTCTCCTCAAAAAAAATCAATCCTCACCCCCTCTGTCCTTGCAAACGACCACCCCATCTCCAACCTTCCTTTCCTGTCAAAATTCCTTGAACGTGTTGTCATCTCCCAAATCCATGCCCATCTTTTCCGCAATTCCATGTTTGAATCCCTGAAATCCGGATTCTGCATTTGCCACAGTACCGAAATGGCATTCATCAAAATCACAAATGACAGACTTTGTGACTGTGACAAAGGCAAACTATATTTCCTCGTCCTTCTTGACTTGTCTGCAGCCTTTGGCATGGTTGACCACTCTCTATCCTTCTCCAAAGCCTCTCCACCGTCGTCCAGCTGGGTGGGACTGCACTCGGCTGGTTCCATTATCTATCTAATCGTAGCCAGAGAATCACCTGCAATGGCTTCTCTTCCCACCCCCGCATCGTTACCTCTGGTGTCACCCAAGGATCCATACTTGGCCCCCTCCTATTTCTCATCTACATGTAACCCCTTGGCAACATCATCCGAAAACACAGCGTCAGTTTCCACATGTACGCTGATGACACCCAGCTCTGCCTCACTATCTCCCTTAAGCCTCTCCATGCCTCTAAACTGTCAGACTGCTTGTTCGACTACTGGACCTTGTCAAAAGCCGTGCTCAAATCCATGTAGATTACATCAAACATAGACTTTCCTTGTTACCTCCTCAAAAAATTAAATCAAGTTAGTCAGACATGACCTTCCATTAACAAATCCATGCAGACTGTCCTTGATTAATCTGTGTCTTTCTAAATGAAGGTTTATACTGTCCCTCAGAATTGATTCCAGTAATTTGCCCACCACAGAAGTTAAACTAATTGGCCTGTAATTACTCTATTTATCCCTTCCTCCCGAGATATCTGCGCTCCTCTAATTCTGTCCTCTGATTATAATCGCTCAACCATTGGTGGCCGTGCCTTCTGTTGCCTTGGCCCCAATTTCTGGAATTCCCTGCCTACACCTCTCGACCTCTCTTTTCTCCTTCAAGATGCTCCTTAAAACCTACCTCTTTGACCAAGCTTTTGCTCCCCTGCGCTAATTTCTACTTCTGCGGCTCGGTGTCAAATTTTTTATAGCATAAAACTCCTGTGAAGCACCTTGGGACGTTTCACTACGTTAAAGGTGCGATATTGTTGTTGTTGTTAAAAAAACGGCCACCACAGGGCTCAATTTAGCCCCCTATAATTATAAAATATTTAATTAAAAAATATAAGCTTTCAAAATTCTTAAGCCTATTACTCATGTCAGGGCTCCTGGTGAGAAATGGCTGCGATTTGACTCTCTCCCCTGGATTTATAAAGTTTTGTCCTTATACCTAACAAGTGGTCTCAAGTTTGGGCTCCATGCCCATCACCAATCTTTTCCATCAGTTATGGGCTGTCTCTTTCTGAAGAATGCAGAAAGTTAGAATCAGCTATCTTCAGTAAAACCCTGGGGTGAATGTTCGTAAAGTCACACAGATCCACACCAGCACACTTCCAACATGAGCTGTGGCCTTGCAGAAAATCTAGGCTAGCACATCCACCTTTCCCAGTGCTTTAAGTAGTTTGAGAACAGAACATTTTCAATTTCTTTCACAGACTGTGTCACATGCAACACTCTCAGCACTTTAGGAATGGTTTCCCAATGGAGCAGCTGACAAATTGCAGCAAAACACGAGTAAAGTGCCACCTTAAGTGATCAGTGACCACAACACTAGCAGCCATAGTGGATGCTGAGGTCAGCCATATTGCAGCCATTTCACATTACTCACCAGAGGTCCTGCCTTGAGTAATAGCCTGGAGCATTTTACAAATTTGTATTTTAAACTTAAATATTTTACAATAGTACACTGTGCACCTCACCCAGAACACTGCAGAGTTGTGTCTAAAATCAGTATGTAATGCATCTTTCTGGTCCATTTAAAAAAAAAATTAGTAACCTTTTCTGCTTTTTATTAAGGTTCATGCTTTCCAGAGAGGTTTTTTTTGCATCTCTTCCATTCTTATAAAGCAACTGACAGTTTCAGTGTACTGATATTGCTAAACATTTGTTGCATCTGGTTCTCTTTTGGTTACATTAATTATATATTCCAAAACTTGAAACTACTACTTTTCGTATGTTTATTTAAAATTGCAACATGTAATTGTAAAGTCCTTACACAATACCACAAATCCACACGAGGCACATTCTATGTACAAGGTCACTCCATGACCTGAACCTTTATTCACAGGACCAAGAAGTGATGACCCTGCGTGGCACCTCCCTTTATATACCTGGATGACCAGGTGAGGAGTGTCTCCCACAAGTTCACCCCCTGTGGTCAAGGTGTGCATTTCTTATGTATATACAGTATTGCAGTGTTGTTACATAAAGGTTACATATATGACATCACCTCCCCCTCAACATCTTATTGGGATCATAGGTTAAGTCTCTCGGGTGGTCTACGCTCTCTTGTGGAGCGCCGCAGTTGGGGCTCTGGTTGTTGAGCCTTGCTTTGCATGTCTGTCACCTGTGGTGATTCCGGGCTGACCGCAGGGACTGTGCATGCTGCTGAATGTTCTTGTTGCTCGTTCACTGGCGGTGGTGTGAATACCATCGCATGATCTTCCTCAGGTTCCTCAGTGTCCATGCTGAACCTTTTTTTTTACTTGGTCCAGATGCTTGCGGCATATCTGCCCATTGTTAAGTTTAACCACTATGACCCTATTCCCCTCTTTTTCTATTACAGTACCCATAAGTCATTTGGGCCCCAAAGTGTGATTGAGAACAAATACGGGGTCATCAATTTCTATACATCTCCCCCTTGAATTTCGGTCATGGTACTAGTTTTAGGACTGGCGCTTGCCCTCAACAATGGCGGACAGGACTGGATGAATGAGGGACAGCCGAGTTTTGAGTGTTTGTTTCATGAGTAGCTCCGCAGGCGGGACCCCGTGAGCAAGTGCGGTCGGGACTTATAGGCCAGCAGGAGGCGCAATAGGTGGCATTGAAGGGAGGGTCCTTGAATCCGGAGCGTGCCTTGTTTTATGATTTGGACCGCACGTTCCACCTGGCCATTTGAGGCCGGTTTGAACGGTGCTGTCCTGACATGGTTAATGCCATTACCCGACATGAACTCCCAGAATTCGTGGCTTGTGAAACATGGGCCATTATCGCTAACAAGGATGTCCAGCAAGCCGTGGGTCACAAACTCCGCGCGCAGACTCTCCACAGTGGTGGATGTCATGCACGAATTCAAAATGATGCACTCGATCCATTTCGAGTACGCATCAACCACAATGAGAAACATTTTTCCCATGAACGGGCCCACGTAGTCTACGTGAATATGGCCTGGTGGACCAGGGCCACGGGCTGAGCGGGGCCTCCCTGGGGGCATTACCTAGCTGGGCACAGGTCGTGCACCTGCGAACACAGTGTTCCAGGTCTGCATCAATTCCTGGCCACCATACATGTGACGGGGCAATGGCCTTCATCAGCACGATGCCTGGGTGCTCACTGTGGAGGTCCCTGATGAATGCTTCCCTCCCCCTCTGGGGCATGACTACCCGGCTGCCCCATAGTAGGCAGTCGGCTTGGATGGAGAGCTCATCCATCCGTCTGTGAAACGGTCTGACCTCCTCAGGGCATGCTCCGTGTGCGGGCGCCCAATCCCCAGTCAGGACACATTTCTTAATCAAGGATAGGAGGGGATCTCTGTTTGTCCAGATTTTGATCTGGCGGGCTGTGATGGGGGAGCCTGCGCTGTCAAAGGCAACGACAGCCATGACCATCTCAGCGCTTTGCTCCGCTGTGCCCTCAGTGGTGGCCAGTGGAAGACTGCTGAGCGCATCAGCGCAATTTTCAGTGCCAGGCCGGTGCCGGATGGTGTAGTCATAAGCAGCCAGTGTGAGAGCCCATCGCTGTATGTGAGCTGACGCATTGGCATTGACAGCCTTGCTGCCTGACAGCAGGGATGTTAACGGCTTGTGGTCCGTTTCTAATTCGAACCTCCTGCCAAAAAGGTACTGATGCATCTTTTTCACCCCATAGACACGTGCGAGTGCTTCCTTCTCAATGATCCCATATCCCCGTTCAGCTTGAGAGAGCGATCTGGAGGCATAAGCCACAGGTTGTAGTTGGCCCTCAGCGTTACCCTGCTGCAACACGCACCCAACCCCACAGGACGATGCATCACACGTCAGAACCAATTTCTTACGGGGGTCGTACAGGGTCAACAGCTTATTTGAACAAAGTAGGTTCCACGCCCTGTTGAAAGCTCGTTCCTGACAGTCCCCCCAAAACCAATCACAACCCTTATGCAGGAGCACATGTAGCGGCTCCAACAATGTGCTTAAGTTCGGCAGAAAGTTCCCGAAATAGTTCAAGAGTCCCAGAAATGAACGCAACTCCGATATGTTGCAGGGCCTGGGCGCTCGTCGAATCGCTTCCATCTGCAGCAACTCTCCTGCCCAGGAACTCAACCTCAGGAGCCAAAAACACACATTTAGACTTCTTGAGTCGCAGGCCTATCCGGTCCAGTCAGCGTAGTACCTCCTCCAGGTTGTGGAGGTGTTCCTTGGTGTCACGACCGGTGATGAGGATGTCGCCCTGAAATACTATTGTTCCAGGAATGGATTTAAGCAGGTTTTCCATGTTTCTTTGAAAAATCGCGGCCGCTGATCGAATGCCAAACGGACACCGGTTGTAAACAAACAGTCCCTTGTGCGTGGTGATGGTGGTCAGTAGTTTAGATTCGTCAGCCAGTTCTTGGGTCATGTAGGCTGAAGTGAGGTCCAACTTGGTGAACAGCTTGCCACCTGCCAGCGTGGCAAAAAGGTCCTCCGCTCTCGGGAGCGGGTATTGGTCTTGTAGGGACACCCGGTTGATAGTGGCCTTGTAGTCGCCACAGATTCTCACCGAGCCATCCGCTTTTAGGGCGGGAACAATGGGGCTCGCCCAGTCGCTGAATTCAACTGGCGAGATGATGCCCTCTCTCAGCAACCGGTCCAACTCGCTTTCAATTTTCTCCCGCATCACATACGGCATTTGTGGTGCATTGGTCTGGCGTCCGTGGTGATGCATATCACTACTTTGGTACCTTTGAACATCCTGACGCCAGGCTGAAATAGTGATTCAAATTGCTGTAGGACCTGTGAGCATGAACTTCGCTCCACAGATGACATGGCGTGCACATCCCCCCATTTCCAGTTCATCTCAGCTAACTAGCTCCTCCCCAACAGTGCAGGACCATTGCCCGGGACAATCTAGAGTGGCAGCCGGTTCACCGATCCATTGTGTGTGACCGCCAACATTGCACTGCCTAGCACTGGAATGATTTCTTTGGTGTACGTCCGGTGTAATTGCATTTCAATGCATTCTAGTTTGGGTCTGCTGGCTTTGAGTGGCCACAGCTTTTCGAATTGTTGAACACTCATGAGTGACTGGCTGGCCCCCGTGTCCAGCTCCATGCGTACAGGGATGCCGTTTAATAGGACTTTCATCATCATGGGTGGCGTTAGGTATATGAGCTGTGAATGTTTGCCACATGAACCCGCTGTACTTCAGCGTCCATTGATTTGCCCCAAGTGTCATCCTGCCTCGCAGACCCCTCATCTGGTTCATCCGCCTCGTATATTAGCCTGGTTACAGGCTTACTGCACATTCTGGCTAAATGGTCCCAAGGTTACAATTTCTGCAGACGAACTGTTGAAACCTGCAAGTCTTGGCAGCATGTCTGCCCCCACACCTCCAGCATGAACTGAGATTCCCATTGTTGTGAACAAAAGAGCTGTTACAAGGCATTCCTCGCTGACTGTCCCTTTGACTGCTCTTGAGCACCCTGTTAGTGGGTGTCAATGGCCCCATCCCGGGCCGCATTGTCCACTGGGGGGGTATAAATATCCGTTCAGCCTGCCATTGTCTCTGTTGGAGATTTACTCTTGGATCTATTGCTGCCTGGAGTGTGTTGAACTGCCCTTGCCTGCCTGCGAGGCTCTGTGTCGCGTTTATGATATTGACTCCCTGATCCATCGCCACGTTGGAGGCAGAATTGCATGCGTATATTATTTTGGTTTCCTGCTCTCCCACCATAAAAGTCGGAGCCATCAACGCCGCCGCTTCCAAGGTCAAGTCCTTGGTCTCAATTAGCTTTCTGAAAATCCCAGCATGACCGATGCCCTCAATAAAGAAATCCCTTAGCATCTCCCCCCTGCAGGCGTCTGTGAACTTACAGAGGCTGGTCAAGCGCTGGAGGTCCGCAACGAAATCCGGTATGCTCTGTCCTTCCCGACGTCGGTGGGTATAGAATCTGTGTCGGGCCATGTGTACGCTGCTCGCCGGTTTGAGGTGCTCACCGATTAGTTTGCTGAGCTCTTCAAAAGGTTTTGTCCGCCGGCTTCTCGGGTGCTAGCAGGTCTTTCATGAGTGTGTAAGTCTTGGGTCCGCAGCTGGTCAGCAGATGAGCCCTTCGCTTGTCGGCCGCTGCGTCTCCCAGCCAGTCCTTCGTGACAAAACTCTGCTGGAGCCTCTCAATGAAATTGTCCCAGTCCTCACCAACACAGTACCATTCATCTGTGCTGCCGGTGACCATTCTCGTGGGTCATTGATTCCCGTTTCTCGATGCCAATGTAAAGTCTTTACACAATGCCACAAATCCACACGAGGCACATTCTATGGACAAGGTCACTCCATGACCTGAACCTTTATTCACAGGACCAAGAAGTGATGACCCTGCGTGGGACCTCCCTTTATATACCTGGATGACCAGGTGAGGTGTGTCTCCCACAAGTTTACCCCCTGTGGTCAAGGTGTGCATTTCTTACATATATACAGTATTGCAGTATTGTTACATAAAGGTTACATACATGACAGTAATGACTGGTTTTCAATTCCCAGAGCTGTAACCTAATGTTAGGAAATCATTCTTCCCCAGTGACTCCTTAAGTAAATGCAGCTCCTGGTGTGGTACTGAGCTATTCAGACCTGGAAGCTGCGCAGTTCAATGGAAGATCTATGCTGACCTCAGCTGGAGCCTCTAGGCGAGAGAAAGGAAAATCAGTCAGACTGTTTGCTCCTGATGGTGATCAAGTGACTCCTGCCAGAAAGTAGATGCTCCTGGATATCAGCTGAGAAACAGGATTAGGATCTGTCATGTATCTTACATTATTATATATAACTGTATCCTAACATGCTATACATGACTGTAATAAGATATGACCTGTCACCACCAGCATACCTTACCACCAGGGGTGCACTTGCAAGAGACAGGTATATAAGGACAGGTCTCAGGCAAGTGCAGCATTCCAGAGCTGTGAAATAAAGGTGCAGGTCCAGAGTGACCTTGACTTCACTACATGCCTCATGTGAATCTGTACTGAGGGGACAGGACTTTACAGGCTCAGCTGTGATGGCCTGCACAGCTAAAGGTTAATTATACTCTCAGTCTAGGGTTAAACATGACGGACCTTTCAACTTCATCAGGGGGGATAGTAAAACAGTCATTGGTGGTTCGGCCTCCAATGACTTGAATGAAAAGTAAAATCAGGCGGGGTGTATAGCGGGCTGCCGATCTGCTACCGACCATTTGATGTCCCGCCGAAGTTGAAAGTTCCACTTGCAGTCTGGCCACTTGGTTGACCATCGGAGAGCTGCTGACACCTTTGGAACCATACCAGCACAAAGGTTCATCGCCTTCAGGAGAGAAAATGATAGAAAATTAGAAAAAAGTAAAGTATAGATTAGGATATTGTGGGCTTGCTGCTCAATTAAATCATGCTGCATTTATCCTGCTTGATTATGTAATGATCACAACGTTTGAATTTACATCTCTGATTACTGTGGTAGCAAGACAGAAATAAATCTCCAGCTGAGTGTGTTCTTTTAATGTCATTTATTAAACATGCAAGCTAAAAATATTTACATTAGTTAGTCCAGCTGTGATATAACTTACTGTGGGTGGATAGTTGTGTTAGGAATGCAGAATAAAGAGCAAGTGAAATCAGTTTAATAAGTGTATTATCACTTACTGTCCAACAACAACACTGCCATTTATATAACGCTTTTAACATAGTAAAACATCCCAAGGCACTGCACAAGAAGGTTATCAGACAAAATTTAACATGATGCCACGTGGATAAGGAGATATTAGAACAGGTTGGTCAAAGAGGTAAGTTTCAAGGAGCATCTTAAAGGAGGAAAGATGTGCAGTTGAAGTGCTGTAACCTACAAGGCTATGGACCAAGAGCTAAAAGCACAAGACACAAGAAATAGGAGCAGGAGTAGGCCATTTGACCCCTCGAGCCCGCCCCACCATTTAATAAGATCATGGCTGATCTGATCATGGACTCAGTTCCATTCCCTGCCCGCTCCCCACAATGCTTTATTCCCATATCGCTCATAAGTCTGGCTATCTCCGCCTTAAATATGTTCAATGACCCAGCCTCCACAGCTCTCCTGGGCAGAGAATTCCACAGATTTACAACCCTCAGAGAAGAAATTCCTCCTCATCTCAGTTTTAAATGGGCGGCCCCTTATTCTGAGGCTATGTCCCCTAGTTTTAGTTTCCCCTATGAGTGGAAATATCCTCTCTACATTCACCTTGTCTAGCCCTCTCATTATCTTACATGTTTCGATAAGATCACCTCTCATTCTTTTGAACTCCAATGAATATGGGCCCAATCTACCTTCATAAGTCAACCCCCTCATCTCCAGAATCAACCTGGTGAACCTTCTCTGAACAGCCTCTAATGCAAGTATATCCTTCCTTAAATATGGAGACCAAAACTGCACGCAGTATTCCAGGTGTGGCCTCACCAATACCCTGTACAGTTGTAGCAAGACCTCTGCTTTTATACTGGAATCAGGCTGGATAACTCTTTTTCGACTGGAACAGACACAATGGGCTGAATGGCCTCCTACTGTGCTGTAAACTTCTATGATTCTAAAGAGGAGTGAAGATGCCGTGAGGTTTAGGGAGGGAATTCCACAGCTTAGAGCCTAGATGGATAAACGCACGGGCACCAATGGTGGGATTCACAAGAGGCCAGAATTGGAGGGACACAGTTCTCGGAGGGTAAATGGGCTGGCGGAAGTTACATAGAGACAGCATGCATCGTGTGCAGCCCGGCCGGACCTCGTGCTCACACCCTCATGGACACTTGCAAAACCACGGGCTAGATATCCGAAACATGAACACATTATAGCATTTTAAAAGACAATTAAATCAAATTAGATAATTTTCCGTGAGTTTAGAGCACATTCAAGTGAGACTGTCAGATGTGCGTCAAATCCATTAGATTCATGGAAAATCCATGAGCAGTAACTCATTTGTTATTATGTTGTCTGAATGTGTTTTTGGAGCATGTTATGACGAGTTCTCCTGGCTGCATTTAATGATTGTTTTTATAATTCTACTCCATTTAAGTGAATAACTGATATAATTTTCTATCTGCACTCATTGTGTTGATTTCAAGTAATTTAACATCTTCATCTTAAGTTCCAGTAAACCATTTCACCAACATATATCATTCTCGAGGTTACTCCATTTAGAGGGACATTGCCAGTGAATATCTTTTATACTATCTGTAATGTTCATGCACACTTCACCGAGTATATTAAAAGGTCATGTGATGACATCAGCACTGCGCCTTGAGCAGTATGGAGTATAAATCTGAGAAATACAGGGAGCAATAAATGATTGCTAAAAGGTACAAGCAACCATCTTTTTCAGAATGAAAATACATTTATAGTGAGCCCTGGAAAGATGCTTGCACTGCAATCTGCTGCAGCATGAACCTTCATTGCTCACACAGAGGGAGAGGATAGCAGGCACCTTTAGTAGATGAACAGTTGGCAATCTGTTTACTTGTCCCGGGAATAAAGAACAACAATAGGACAAAAACAAATGCTTCTTAAAAAAACCAGTACCCTTTAATTTGGACTCAAGTTATGAATTTTTTTAAATAAAGACATTACACTTGCAGCCTCATTTTTGTTTTTTTTTAAACTACAGTCATAAATCTTTTAATTTAAAACATTGTTTGGAATATCACAGCACTAACTGTACCCTGTGAAAACTAGAAGCAACTTAAGAGTACTGTGCAGTTCTGGTCTCCATTTTACAAAAAAGGATATAAAAACACTGGGGAAAGTGCAAAAAAGATTTCCATGGGTGATGCCAGAACTGAAAGGGCATAACTATCAGGAAGGACTGGACAGGCCTGGGCTCTTTTCTCTAGAAAAGAGAGGCAACCTGACAGAGATCTTTAAAATCATAAAGTGGTCCGGTAGGGTGGACGTAGAGAAGATGTTTCCACTTGTGGGGAAGTCCAAAACAAGGGGCCATAAATATAAGATGGTCACCAAGAAATCCAAAAAGAAATTCAGGAAAAACTTCTTTGCTCAGAGAGTGGTGAGAATGTGGAACTTGTCACCACAGGGACTGGTTGAGGTGAGTAATACAGATGCATTTAAGGGGAAGCTAGATAAGCACGTGAGGGAGAAAGGAATAGAAGAACATGGTGATGGTGAGTTGAAGTAAGGTGGGCGAGGCTCGAGTGGAGTCTAGACCTGTTCGGCCGTATGGCATGTTTCTGTGCTGTAAAATTCTATGTAATTCTATGAAAACAGCCCAGACCAAAATCTACTCCACATTGTGTTAGTTTTTGCAAATTGCAGTAAATCATCACATTCCTGTCTCTTTATATCTCCACCCCAGATCTCATCAAATAGATTCTCAGTTAAACACTTTCCCCCGATGTTGACATATGATTACAAGGGTTGAATGCATCACCCTTGTAACCCAAGTCCTTAACATAACTGTGATTCTGCAGGTTTCCATTCCTGTGAAACATGCCCTGGCCCGCACAGTATTTAGAAGCTTGTTTGCTTGTCGACTCTAAACTCAGCTGGATATCAAATGTTACTGCAAGGTAGCCAATGGCTTTGATAACAATGTGCCCTGGAGTTTCCAATTCTTAGTTTTACACTGTATTCAGATATACTTACCAAAATCCATGCAAAGGTACATTAGCAGATTTCATGGCATGTTGCAGCTATAAACATCCACACATAGTCAAATCTTGTATAACCCGTGCATTAATGAGGCCTTGGAGGGAGCAAGCGTTGGAGAGAGTGCAGCTTGGAGTAGAGGGGAAGTATGCCAGCATGCCCTACAGGTGCAAAGCTTTCCCTTTCTCCCAGGTTGTTGCAGTAGTGCCGGAGAGATTCACCTTCCATTCCTAGAGACTCCTGGACTATCTGGGAGGGTAGGCAACCCTATGCTGATTGTAAGACACAATTCCCTCTCTGACATGTGCTCATCTAATGAAGTAGTTGCATCTGTAGAAGTTAAGAAAATGGAGGGGACTGAGAGGGCAGTAAATTAGCACAAATCTAGCTCAAACTGATGGGATGTGTCTCCTTACTCTGCTGGCTCTCATGTGAAATTAATTCAACCAATATCAATTTTGACGCAAAACGTTAACTCTGCTTTCTCTCCACAGATGCTGCCTGACCCGCTGAAATTGCCAGCATTTTCTGTTTTTATTCAACTCAATTTCATGTTGATGGCATAAGATTTAATGGCACAAATTGGCACAAAATTTCTTCTCGGTCAGAAAGTTCATGAAGATAATTCATATGAGAAACAGAAATGTCAGATGGTGAAGGAGGGGTTACCTTTCTGAGGTTCAACTAAAGCACAGTTTTATGGCAGAGTACATGCCTTTTGAGGGTGCTGTCTGGAAATGTCTACAATATAAACCATTTAACAGAAGTTTGGTTTTTAAAATAGAAGTTGGCTGGTAATCTAGTTAATCAGTGGAGCCTTTTTGTAATTTAGAAAAACATCAGCTGGATCTATATTGTTGATTTTATATAATTTGTTACGAGACTAAATGGCAAAAAATATATGCTTAGTCATGGTTTTAATTGTAAAATTTGCATACTTACAGCAACTATAGTGTGAAGGAGCAATAACAGACCAGTTCAATATACAGTGAGATATGCATATCATTGTTTCAATGTAGTCGCCTTACAAAGGCAAATAAATTCCTTTGTAAATCGAACACATAGTTTTTACAGTTATATCTCCTTATGGACTGTTGTAGGTGGCTTTTTTATCTACACCTATTTATTTTGCTGTAGCATTACGTCTTCCAAGTTATTAGCATTATATCTCTGTGAGGACTAAATGTAATAAGCTCTGTGTGTTTAACTGATCTCTCCTGTTTGTGTACACTTATCCAGGATAAACCCAAGAATCTACAGAAAGTGTGCTGTGGCACTGGCCCATAACTCCTAAATACACAATGCTTATTGTTGCACATAATCCAATCTTTATTTATCCAATACTATTAACCATCAGTGAAGGTTGAGTAGATTAGAAAGCTTCTCTGATTATGGATGATCATTATTATTTTATGAAAAGTTTGGAATACTGTATGGAGTTTAAGGGAGAAATGTAAAACCAGCCAATCACAGGACTGCCAGTACACACCAGGAAAGTTGTTAAATCCGTGGGCTTCTTTTCAGGCCCATCTTTACGTCAAGTACCAGCTCCTTGACATCAACAACATCCCTGGAAGTTAAAAGAGTTGCGCAGCTTTTAAAAAGCAGCGTAGAAATATTGATAAATATACTGCTGAGTTCTTGCGTGATGGATTAGTAGCCACAAAGCAGACTTCCAATTTATGTATAAAATAAAGCATTAAAACTAAAATGTATGTTCCCTGTGTCCTTCTATAAACAATGCACTACAACATGTCCTGTTGGAAGTGCCCCAGCAACCATTTCTTCACATTTACTGTCATTAGAATCATGGAATCATAGAAATTTACAGCACGGAAGGAGGCCATTTCAGCCGGCCATGCAGGTATGCAAGAGGCTATCCAGCCTTATCCCACTTTCCAGCTCTAGGTCCGTAGCCCTGTAGGTTACGGCACTAAGTGCACATCCAAGTATTTTTTAAATGTGGTGAGGGTTTCTGCCTCTACCACTCTTTCAGGCAGTGAGTTCCAGACCCCCACAACCCTCTAGATGAAGACATTTTCCCTCAAATCCCCTCTAAACCTTCTACCAATTACTTTAAATCTATGCCCTCTGGTTGTTGATCCCTCTGCTAAAGGAAATAGGCCCTTTCTATCCACTATATCAGGCCCCTCATAATCTTATACACCTCATGAGGTCTCCCCTCAGCTTCCTCTGTTCCAAGGAAAACAAACCCAACCTATCCAATCTATCCTCATAGCTAAGATTCTCCACTCCCGGCAACATCCTCGTAAATCTCCTCTGTACCCTCTTCAGTACATTCATATCCTTCCTGTAATGTGGTGACCAGAATTGCACGCAGTACTCTAGCTGCGGCCTAACTAGTGTTTTACACAGTTCAAGCATAACCCCCCTGCTCTTGTATTCTATGCCTCGGCTTATAAAGGCAAGCATTCTGTTTGCCTTCTTAACCACCTTATTTATCTGGTCTGCTACTTTCAGGGATCTGTGGACATGCACTCCAAGATCCCTTTGTTCCTCTACACTTCTCAGTGTCCTACCATTTAATGTGTGTTCCTTTTCCTGGTTAGCCCTCCCCAAATGCATTACCTCACACTTCTCTGGATTGAATTCCATTTGTCACTGTTCTGCCCACCTGACCAGTCCATTGATATCTTCCTGCAGCCTACAGATTTCTTTTTCATTATCAACCACACTGCAAACTTCTTAATCATACCCCCTATTTTCAAGTTTAGATCATTGATGTATACCACAAAAAGCAAGCGACCTAGTACTGAGTCCTGCGGAACCCCACTGGAAAGAACCTTCCAGTCACAAAAACACCCATCAACCATTACCCTATGCTTCCTGCCTTTGAGCCAATTTTGGATCGAACTTGCCACTTTTCCTGGGTCCCATGGGCTTTTACTTTCATGACCAGTCTGCCATGTGGGACCTTATCAAAAGCCTTGCTAAAATCCATATGCACTACATAAAACGCACTACCCTCATCAACCCTCCTTGTTACAACCTCAAAAAATTCCATCAAGTTAGTCAGGCATGACCTTCCCTTAAAAAATCCATGCTGACTGTCCTTGATTAATCTGTGTCTTTCTAAAAGATTATTTATCCTGTCCTTCATAATTTTTTCCAATAATTTTCCCATCTCCGAATTTAGGCTGACTGGCCTGTAATTACTCGGTCTATCCCTTTCTCCCTTTTTAAACAAAGGTACCACATTAGCAGTCATCCAGTCCTCTGGCACCACACCTGTAGCCAGAAAGTATTGGAAAATGATGGGCAGAGCCGCTGCTATTTCCTCTTTTACTTCACTTAACAGCCTGGGATACATTTCATCTTTGCCTGGAGATTATCCACTTTCAAAGCTGTTAAACCCATTAATACCCCCTCTCTGTCTATGGTTATTTCATCTAATATTTCACACTCCTCCTCCCCGATAGCAGTGTCTTCATCGCCCCTCTCTTTTGTGAAAACAGACCCAAAGTATTAATTAAGAAACATACTCACGTCTCCCACCTCCACACACAGATTACCATCATGGTCTCCAACAGACCCTACCCTTTCTTTAGTTATCCTCTTGCTCTTAATATATTTATAAAACATCTTTGGGTTTTCCTTGATTTTACTTGCCAAGAATTTTTCATGCTCTCTCTTTGCTTTCCTAACATCCTTTTTAATTTCGCCCCTGCACTTTCTATACTCCTCTAGAGATTCTGCATTATGAACCCTCGGTATCTGTCATAAGTCTCCCTCTTTTTCTTTATCCTACCCTGTATGTCCCTAGACATCCAAGGGGCTCTAGATTTGTTAGTCCCCCCCTTTTTTCTTTAAAGATAAATATTTGATCTGAACCCTCCGGAACTCCTCCTTGAATGCCTTCCATTGCTCTTACTACATTCTTGAATAAAGAGACAGACTAGATACTGCAAGCTCAAAGTAAGTGTGACCATAGTCCTTTATTACAGATCTCAGAGTGTCTCTCCAGCCTGTGAGGCCTCCTTATATACAGGTACTGCCAAGGGATTGTGGGATCCCTTGGGACTCAAGGGGATAAGCCCTTTGGTGGTTAGACATGGTAGTTACAGGTTTACATACATAACAACACTCTCCCCCCAAAGTCAATAGTGTAACTATTTACAATGTGAGTCGATCTGGGGCCTTCCTTTCCCTGGTTGATCGTCTCGGTGCAAATGCTGGTGTTGGTGAGTCGTTTGTTGGGCCTTCACTGGGCTGCTGCACAGCTGGCCTTGCTGGGCTGCTGGGGGTGATGGGTTCTGCTTCGTGGTCAACCGTTGGGTGGGTTGCCACTTGTGTGTGTGCTTGAGGGTCAAAAAAGGTAGAGTCTATTGTGGGTTGTTCTGGATAGTCCGTAAATCTGAGTTTGGTTTGGTCCAAGTGTTTTCTGTAGGTGAATCCATTTGCGAGTTTGACCACAAACACCCTACTCCTCTCTTTGGCCAAAACAGTGCCTGCAATCCACTTGGGACCTTGTCCATAGTTCAACTCAAGTACAGGATCATTTACTTCAATTTCTTGTGACACATTTGCGCGATCATGATATGTATTCTGTTGAAGCCGCCTGCTCTCTACCTGTTCATGTAGATCAGGGTGGACTAACAAGAGCCTTGTCTTAAGTGCCCTTTTCATGAGCAATTCAGCGGGAGGGACCCCGGTGAGTGAGTGGGGTCTTGCGCGGTAACTAAGCAGGACTCGGGATAAGCGAGTCTGCAGTGAGCCTTCAGCTACCCTTTGCTTGATTGTTCGAACTGCTCGTTCTGCCTGACCGTTGGACGCTGGCTTAAACGGGGCAGACGTGACATGTTTGACCCCATTGCGGGTCATGAATTCCTTGAATTAGGCACTGGTAAAGCACGGCCCATTGTCACTTACAAGGACATCAGGCAGGCCTGTAGGCTTTCAATGGTGGCAGCAGACGTGCTTGCCGACATTATCACACATTCAATCAATCCACTTGGAGTACGCATCTACAACCACTAAAAACATTTTTCCCAAGAATGGGCCTGCATAGTCGACATGAACCCTAGACCACGGTTTGGAGGGCCAAAACCATAAACTTAGTGGCGCCTCCCTGGGTGCATTGCTTAACTGGGAACATGTATTACATTTGTGCACACAGGACTCTAAGTCTGCATCGATACCGGGCCACCACAAGTGGAATCTGGCTGTCGCTTTCATCATTACAATGCCTCGGTGGGTACTGTGGAGATCACTAATGAAAGTGCCCCTGCCCTTTTTTGGCATAACTACCCGATTACCCCATAGGAGGCAGTCTGCCTGTATAGACATTTCATCTTTATGCTGTTGGTACGGCTTTATCTCTTCCTGCATCTCTAACGGGACACTAGACCAACTCTCATGGAGCACACAGTTTTTTACTAAGGACAGTAAGGGGTCCTGGTTCGTCCAGGTTCTAATCTGTCGGGCGGTAGCAGGTGATTGCTCATACTCGAATGTTTCCATTACCATGACTAAATCTGCAGGCTGTGCCATCTCCATCCCTGTGGTGGGCAATGGTAGCCTACTGAGAGCATCAGCACAGTTTTCTGTGCCTGACCTGTGGCGGATGGCGTAGTTGTATGCGGACAACGTGAGCGCCCATCTCTGGATGCGGGCCGATGCATTCGTATTTATCCCCTTGTTTTCAGAAAAGAGGGATATAAGCGGTTTATGGTCGGTTTCCAATTCAAATTTGAGCCCGAACAGATATTGATGCATTTTCTTTACCCCGTAAACACACGCTAACGCTTCTTTTTCGATTTGCTGTAGGCCCTCTCGGCCTTCGACAGACTTCTGGATGCATAAGCAATTCACAAATTCATTAGCTTGTTGTAATACACACCCGATCCAGTATGACGACGCATCACATGCTAGTACCAAACATTTACATGGGTCGTACAACACAAGCAATTTGTTTGAACATAACAGTTTCTTAGCTTTCTCAAAGGCATTTTCTTGGCTTTTGCACCATACCCATTCATCTCCTTTATGCAGTAATGAGTGCAGGGGTTCTAACAATGTGCTAAGACCCGGTAAGAACTTACCAAAATAGTTCAGGAGTCCTAGAAATGACCGTAATTCAGTCATGTTCTGTGCTCGGTGTGTTTTTGATTGCCTCCGTCTTCGAATCGGTGGGCCTGATGCTGTCCGCCGCGATTCTTCTCCCCAGGAACTCCACTTCAGGCGCCAGGAAAACGCACTTCGAGTATTTTAGCCTGAGCCCCACACGATTAAGCCGACTAAGAACCTCCTCCAGGTTCTGCAGGTGCTCGACGGTGTCCCGACCTGTAACCAAGATGTCGTCCTGGAAGACCACGGTGCGCGGGACCGACTTCAGCAAGCTTTCCATGTTCCTCTGGAATATCGCCGCGGCCGATCGAATCTCAAACAGGCATCTGTTGTAAACGAAAAGACCTTTGTGCATGTTGATGCACGTGAGGCCTTTCGAAGATTCCTCCAGGTCATGCGTCATGTAGGCTGAGGTCAAGTCCAGCTTTGTGAACGTTTTCACTCCCGCCAGCGTCACAAATAGATCGTCTGTCTTTGGTAGCGGGTATTGATCCTGCAGTGAGAAACGATTGATAGTTACTTTGTAATCACCACAGATTCTGACGATGCCGTCTCCCTTGAGGACTGGAACAATCGGACTGGCCCACTTATTGAATTCGATCGGCGAAATGATGCCCTCTCATTGCAGCCTGTCCAGCTCGATCTCCACTCTCTCTCTCATCAAGTAAGGTACTGTTCTCGCCTTGTGATGGCTGGGTCGCGCCCCCGGAATCAAATGGATCTGCACTTTTGCTCCTTGGAACTTCCCGATGCCGAGTACGAACAGCGCGGGACCTTGCTTAGGACCTGGGCACATGAAGTGTCGTCGACGGACAAAAACGCTCGGACGTTATACCAATTCTAGTGTATCTTTCCCAGCCAGCTTCTGCCGAATAGCGTGAGGCCATCGCCCGGTACCACCCAAAGTGGTAAATCATGCACCGCTCCATCGTAGGAGACCTTTACGGTAGCACTGCCAATTACGGGAATCAGTTCCTTTGTGTACGTTCTAAGTTTGGTACGAATGGGAGTCAGGACTGGCCTTGAAGCTTGTTGCACCACAACTTATCGAACGTCTTTTTACTCATTATGGACTGGCTTGCGCCCGTGTCCAGCTCCGTGGACACCGGGAGTCCACTTAATTCAACCTTCAGCTTTATCGGGGAACACTTTGTGGTAAATGTGTGCACCCCATATGCCTCTGCCTCCTCGGTCTGAGGCTCTGGTTCGTCATGATCCACCGTGGATCTGTCCTCATCTGCAGCATGGTGGTTTGCAGGATTAACAGGGTTTGCAGCTCACCTGCACATACGTTGGAGGTGTCCCATTGTTCCACAGCCCTTGCAAACGTATCGTTTGAAGCGGCATGAATGGAATCGATGATCACCCCCGCAGCACCAACATGGTGTTAATTGCTTTGTATTCACCACCCTTGATGGCGGACTCTGAGTCATCTGCAGATGTGCAGCTACAGGCATGTATGTCCTGCCTTGTGCATTTCAATTCAAAAACAACGTTACTTTGTTCACAGTACTTGCAGCAGCACTAGTGTGCTGGGAAATTTGTTTGGTATTGTCACTGCTGGAGATAAACACCTGGGCTATCGCTATGGCTTTACTCAAGGTTAGGGTCTCTACAGTCAAAAGTTTGCGAAGTATTTACTTCATGGCCAATGGCAAGTACAAAGAAGGCCCTAAGCATATGCTCCAAGTGTCCTTCAAATTCGCAATGTCCTGCAAGGCACCTTAACTCGGCGACGTAGCTCGCCACTTCCTGGCCTTCAGACCTCTTGTATGTGTAGAACCGATACCTCACCATTAGAACGCTTTCCTTCGGGTTTAGATGCTCCTGAACCAGTATGCACAACTCATCGTACGACTTGTCTGTGGGCTTTGCTGGAGCGAGCAGGTTTTTCATGAGGCCATACTTTGGTGCCCCACAAATGGTGAGGAGGATCGCCCTTCATTTGGCAGCGTTCTCTTCTCCTTCCAGCTCATTGGCCACGAATTATTAGTCAAGTCGCTCCACAAAAGTTTCCCAATCATCTCCCTCTGAAAATTTCAGGATGCCCACAGTTCTCTGCATTGTTGCGTTAGGGTTCGTCATCGATATCTCGTCACCAGTTGTTATGTCTTGAATAAAGAGTCAGACTAGAGACTGTAAGCTCAAAGTGTGACCGTAGTGCCTTATTAGAGATCTCAGAGTGCTTCTCCAGCCTCTGAGGCCTTCCTATATGCAGGTGCTCCCAAGGGATTGTGGGATCCCTTGGGACTCCAGCGGATAAGCCCTCTGGTGGTTAGACATGGTAATTACAGGTTTACATACATAACAGCTCTGACATTGATTTACCTTCAAGTAGCCGTTTCCATTCCACTATGTCTAAATCACATCTCGGCTTAGAAAATTGGCTTTTTCCCAATTTAGACCTTTCATTCCTGGTCTCTCCTTGTCTTTGTCCATAACTACCTTAAATCTAACTGAATTATGGTCACTAGCACTTAAATGCTCTCCCACTGATACACCTTCCACCTGCCCAGCTTCATTCCCTAAAACTAAGTCCAGAACCGCCCCCTCCAGTGTAGGGTTTGCTACATACTGGATAAAAATGTTCTCCTGAATGCATTTTAGGAATTCCACACCCTTTATACCCTTCACACTAATTTTATCCCAGTTAATATTAAGGTAGTTGAAATCCCCTACTATTACTGCCCTATAATTTTTGCACCTCAGAAATCTGCCTACATATTTGCTCTTCTATCTCTCTCTCTCACTGTTTGGGGATCTATAGTACACTCCCAACAGAGTGATCGCCCCTTTTTTGTTTTTCAATTCGACCCATATGGCCGCGTTTGATGATCCCTCTAACAAATCATCCCTCCTCACAGCTGTAATAGTTTCTTTAATCAATACCATGACCCCCCCACCCCTCTCTCTATCCCGTCTGAAAATCCTGTAACCAGGAATGTTGAGCTGCCATACCTGCCCCTCCTTTGGCCACGTCTCTGTAATAGCTATAATATCATACTCCCAAGTGTTTACCTGTGCTCTCAACTCATCTGCCTTATTCACTATACTCCTTGCATTGAAGTATATACCATTTATTTCAGCCAAACCTCCTTGTTGATTACTTTCTAGCCCTTGTTTTCTTTGTCCATCAAATTCACTTTCTACGTTTTTGCTTTTCAATTCCAGCTTTACTTCCCTCCCTACTGAATCTATTCTCAGGTTCCCATTCCCCTGCCAAGCTAGTTTAAACTAGCCTACAGCACTAGCAACCCCCCCGCACGAGGATATTGGTCCCAGCTCTGTTGAGGTGAAACCCGTCCGGCTTGTACCGGTCCCACGTCCCCCAGAAACGGTCCCAATGCCTCAGGAATCTAAAGCCCTCCCTCCTGCACCATTTCTCCAGCCACACATTCATCTGCTCTATCCTCCTATTTCTATACTCACTAGCTTGTGGCACCGGAGATTACTACCTTTGAGGTACTGCTTTTTAATCTCTCTCCTAGCTCCCTAAACTCTGCCTGCAGGACCTCATCTCTCTTTCTACCTACATCATCAGTATAGATATGGACCATGACCTCTGGCTGTTTACCCTCTCCCCCCAGAATGTCTTGCAGCCACTCGGTGACAACCTTGCCCCTGGCACCAGGGAGGCAACATACCATCCTGGAGTCACGTCTGCGGCCACAAAAACGCCTGTCTGCTCCCCTGACTATTGAATCCCTTACAAATATAGCTCTTCCATTCTTCTTCCTGCCCCTGTGCAGCTGAGCCACTTGTGGTGACGTGGACATGGCTCTGGCTGCACTCCCCAGAGGCACCATTGCCCTCACCAGTACTCAGAACAGAGTATCGGTTGGAGAGCGAGATGGACGCAGGGGACTCCTGCACTACCTGCCTGCTCCTCCTCTTCTGTCTGGTGGTCACCCACTCCCTCTCTGCCTGCACACTCTTAAGCTGTGGGGTGACCACCTCTAAAAACATGCTATCCATGTAGCTCTCAGTCTCGCAGATACACCGTAGTGATTCCAGTCGCCGCTCAAGCTCCGAAATGCGGAGCTCAAATTGCTGCAGCTGGAGAAACCTCCTGCACACATGGTTGTCTAGGCTGCGCGATGTGTCCAGGACTTCCCATATGCCACAGGATGTGCACTCCATAGGAATGAGCTGCCCTGTCATGCCTCTAGTTACACTCGGCACTATCGAGCAGAAATAAACTCTAAGGGCTAGATTTTCCACTTTTTTTGCATGCTTAACGCCCACTTAACATCCATTTTACCAATGAAATGATGTATAATGCCCATATATCGCCCTTTTAGCCACAAAATGGAAACTGACTCGCATTTTTTGGAAACTGATCGCCAAGCTTGTAAATGTGCGTAATGCCGGAAAAAAATATACCGCCCGCCCACTTTTTTTGGTCAGAATCATCAAAATGAGCAAAATCAACGCCCATAATATCGGCCAGCGTTACTTTCCACACGGAATTAACGCTGAGGTTCAATAATATCGGCCACCTTTTTTTGTAGTAAATATCATATTTGCCAAAACTAGTGGCCATGAGATCGCCCAGTGTCACTTTCATCACCTCGCACACACATATCGCCCACAATATCGCTCACCTAAAAAAAACGCTCAGAAAAAGTGGAACAACGTTATGGACGCCATGTTCTACATCACATGTTACATCCTTTAAAAGGCTGCTCTGCTTCAACCTCGAGGAAGTTCGGATGTACTTTGGAGGTCATTGGAGTTGATGTGAACATCAGCACAAACATCTTGACCATACTGTGACCGATTGGAATTTAATTGGTGTCTTCATTCTTTGTGACCAATCGATGGAAAACAGAGAGCTACTGCAATGGGGCCTGTCCTTTCTCACCCTCTCTTGATGACCAATTACATGCTGCAGAATCGAGATGGCCGAAGGTATGCTCCACAGCATTCATTATGTGCCCAATGTAAGACGTGCCAGACTGATGAGGAGGGCCAGATGTTACACCCCCCGCAAGTACAAGGATAAGCAGTCTTACCTCGACTTGCCCGACACCACCTGCCTTCGGACACTGCGCTTCCACAAAGAGGTTATCACTGAGGTATGCCAGCTCATAAGGGAGATCTGCAGCCTGCCAGCACCATCAGTACTGCACTGTCCGTCGAGGTCAAAATCACCACGGCACTGTCGTTCTATGCATCGGGTTCTTTTCAGGCCACAGCTGATGACATTTGCGGACTGTCTCAGCATGCCACACATTGTTGCATTAGACAGGTCACTGAAGCCCTGTACGCATGCAGGAGGGACTTGATCAGCTTCCCTATGACCAGGGAGGCACAGAGTGAGAGAGCTCTAGGATTCTCCAGAATTGCAAACTTCCCCAAGATGCAGGGAGCAATAGACTGTACGCACATCGCGATGCGGGCACCTTTTCAGGATGCAGGTGTGTTCAGGAACCGCAAAGGATTCCACTTCCTGAATGTCCAACTTGTTGTCGACCAACAGCAAATTATAATGGCAGTGAATGCTAAATTTCCAGGCAGCATCCATGATGCTCATATCCTGCGTGAGAGCACTGTATCTGACTTGTTTAACAATCAGCCACAAGGTCAATGCTGGATGCTTGGTGACAAAGGATATGGCCCCACCACCTGGCTGATGACCCCCCCTGCAGTAACACCCACACCAAAGCTGAGAGATGATACAATGAGAGCCACAGAGCCACTCGCAATATCGTGGAGAAAACCATTGGTGTGCTTAAGCGGCGCTTTAGATGCCTGGACTCAGGAGGCGAGCTTCAATACCACCCTGAGCAGGTAGCTCAATTCATGGTGGTGTGCTCCATGCTGCACAACTTGGCTATCAGGAGGGGACAAGAATTACCTGATGAGTCTGACAGTCCACTTCACCAGAGAGAGGAAGAGGAGGACGAGGAGGCAGACGCTGGCATCGGCCCAAACAATCAAGCTGATGCTGAAGCCATGCCCCCACCCCCCCGTAGGCTGCATGAAAGGGTCCATGGTGGCATGATAGCTGCAAGAGCCTTACATCAAGAGCTCATCAATGAGCACTTTGCCTGAAAAAATGTTCGTGTTATTTACAAAGCTGACACACTGCTGGGTGTGCAGGTCATACATCAATGGTGGGCATCACCTTGGTGACAATTAAAGTTAAGTTAATTGAAGTTAAGTGTCATTATATCCTTTGATGTTAAGGAATCACCAGTGTGTAATGGTGCAGCTATCTGAGCCAATGCGCAACATGGTTTTGTTAAATAAAAAACATTTAAACCGAACAGTTGTCTGAAATCATTAGTATTTCTGTAAAAACCAACCCTTCCCCACCACCCCCCCCACCACCCCTGCTTCTCCTCCACACCTGTACCCCTTCCCCTTACCCTCCTGACTCCAAGCCACCTAGCCAAGGAGGTCCTCAGGCGATGCTTCATTGGGAAAGGGGTGGGCAGAGGATGATGGCCGAACCGCTGCTTGGACGGATACGGGAGAGGACGGTCCCGAGGTGGGAACGTGCTCCGCGTCAGAAGTAAGTTGGCAATGGGGGTGCGGCACCTTGGGGTGCAATGTCCGCATTCTGGGACCACTGGGAGCCCTCTGCCACCAGAGTTCCTGGTTACCAGCTCCAGGGCCTCCACCATCCCTTCCATGTTATATCTTATTTGTTGGACAAAAACTCGATGCCAACTATGTTCTTGGTGCTTAGCAGGCTTTTTGCTGCTGGTGAATCTCCCTCGTGCCTCCCACAACAGCCAAACAAACACACACCACAGCCACACACACCTTCAGTCCCTCTCAGCTCCCTCTCTCTCCGTCTCTGTCTCCTCTTCTGCGCATGTCATGATGACCCTTGACCTCCTGAATTGCAGGCATCGAGCATTGCCATGCCGTTGCTAAGTACGATGACAATTTACGGCAGAAGATTAGCGAGATTTAACGCTACCACCCATTTCATATCGCTCGCAGCAACGCTCAATTTCAAAAATGGAGACTAGGTGCTTTGAGAATGGGCAAGAAGCCAGCGATCTGAAAACCCATTTTTACCGCCTACACCGGAAATAACGCCCATTTTTGGGCGATAAGCACAAAAGTGTAAAATCTAGCCCCATAACTTAGCAAAACATACCCAGCAGCCAATCAGCAATCAGCTGATTTAATTAATGAAGTTTTTTAGATTAGAAATATCACTTATCTATGTTTACTTTTTTAATTGCAGCTCTTAACTTACACCAATGCCCAAGGTTTAAAAATTGAAATAGAGAAATACTCAGCAACCAACCTGCCAATCACTTACCTGCTTAGCTGTGACATCACACTTTGAATCTTTTTACTTTTTACTTCTGCAGGTCCATTTGGCACTGCTGCAAATAGCTCCTCTCGATCTTCAACTCCCCCGCTCTCGGTCCTGCTTTTTCCAGCCCCGCTCCGGTCAGGTCTCGCGATGTCTGGTCGCTCCTCTCGATCTCCGACTCCCCCGCTCCGGTCAGGTCTCGCGATGTCTGGTCGCTCCTCTCGATCTCCGACTCCCCCGCTCTCGGTCCTGCTCTTTCCAGCCCCGCTCCGGTCAGGTCTCGCGATGTCTGGTCGCTCCTCTCGATCTCCGACTCCCCCGCTCTCGGTCCTGCTCTTTCCAGCCCCGCTCCGGTCAGGTCTCGCAATGCCTGGTCGCTCCTCTCGATCTCCGACTCCCCCGCTCCGGTCAGGTCTCGCGATGCCTGGTCGCTCCTCTCGATCTCCGACTCCCCCACTCTCGGTCCTGCTCTTTCCAGCCCCGCTCCGGTCAGGTCTCGCGATGCCTGGTCGCTCCTCTCGATCTCTGACTCTCCCACTCTCGGTGCTGCTTTTTGTTGCCCCGCTCCAGTCAGTACTCACGATGCCTCGATCCAGATCCAAATAATTCCAGATTTGTTAACCCACTTGGCTTCTGCATTCTGTCAGGAGTCTGCACTCTGGCCTTTCCCATTGTGGGTAATTCCCCCTCCCTGTCCATTACTTCCCAAGGGAATCTGTCTAGTAAGCCACAAGACAGAGCTTTAACTCTTTGAAGCACAGTGGTCACCCAGCCCCAAGTCAAGAAGTTCTCAGGCATAGGGCAGAATTTTAACTTGGAGGCGGGTAGGGAGCGGGGGGCCTGGAATGCAGACGGGAAACCTGAGAGAACAGATTTCCCTCAGTCCCTGCCAAATTTAACAGCAGGGCCTGATGAACATTTTCCATCTCTGTTTCCCACCCGCAGCCAGCCAGATGGAAGGCTGGTTGGCTGCGGGTGGGTAGGCTTGTGGCACTAGGTCCACAGAAATGAGGGAGGGAAGGATCGGCGGCTGCGGGGGGGGGGAAAGGGTTTGGTGGTCGGAAGAATAGAGGTTGCAGGGGGCCGGAAGCTGGAGGGGGGTTCGTGGGCCGGGGACCGGAGGCCAGAGGAGAGATTGGAGGCCGGTGGGAGATCGGAAGGGCCGGGGGAGTGTCCGATCACGGGGGAGGGTTGGCGAGGCAGGTAGCTGGATCCAGCAGGTAAGTGGAAAGGCACTTACCTCCTGGATCGAGGAGTCCACATCTTCCTTTAGCTGGCGAGTTTCCTGAGGCATGGGAAACCTGGTCGCCTTTGAGTTAAATTTAAAATGGAGCTTCAAAATGAGGCACTCAGCTTCATTATAATAGGTAAAGTACCAACCCACCTCCTGTGAGCCAGTTGGCCGCCCGCATATTCTCCCCCTGTTGTGTCCTTACACACTACAGCAAATCAACACGAGGCACATACTGGAGACAAGGTCACTCTGACCTGAACCTTTATTTACAGGACCAAGAAGTGATGACCCTGCGTGGGACCTCCCTTTATATACCTGGATGACCAGGTGAGGAGTGTCTCCCACAAGTTCACCCCCTGTGGTCAAGATGTGCATTTCTCAGGTGTATACAGTGTACAGTGTTGTTACATAAAGGTTACAGTTATGTGAAGGTTACAAACATGGCATCACCAACCCCCCAACGTCTTTCGGTCAAAGATTGAATCTTTCAGGCGGTCGATGCTCTCTCATGGAGCGCCGCAGTTGGGGCTCTGGTTGTTGAGCTTTGGCATGCGTCTTTGTCATCTGTGGTGATTCCGGCTCATCCGGGCTGGCCGCAGGGACTGTGCATGCTGCTGACGGTTTTTGTTGCTCGTTCACTGGCAGTGGTGTGGGCAGCATCTCATGATTTTCCTCAGGTTCCTCAGTGTCCATGCTGAACCGTTTTTTTACTTGGTCCAGATGCTTGCAGCATATCTGCCCATTGTTAAGTCTGACCACTATGACCCTATTCCCCTCTTTATCAATTACAGTATCCTCGAGCCACTTGGGCCCCACAGCGTGATTAAGAACAAATACAGGGTCATCGATTTCTATCCATCTTCCCTTTGAGTTACGGTCGTGGCACTCATTTTGGGACTGGCGCTTGCCCTCAACAATGTCTGACAAGACTGGATGAATGAGGGACAGCCGAGTTTTAAGTGTACGTTTCATGAGTAGTTCCGCTGGCGGGACTCCCGTGAGCGAGTGCGGTTGGGACCTGTAGGCCAGCAGGAGGCGCGATAGACGGTATTGAAGGGAGGGTCCTTGAATCCGGAGCATGCCTTGCTTTATGATTTGGACCGCACGTTCCGCCTGGCCATTGGAAGCCGGCTTGAATGGCGCTGTCCTGACATGTTTGATGCCATTACCCGACATGAACTCCCAGAATTCATACCTAGTGAAACACGGGTCGTTGTCGCTAACTAGGATGTCCGGCAAGCCATGGGTCGCAAAGACCGCACGCAGACTCTCCACTGTGGTGGATGTTGTGCACGAATTCAATATGATGCACTCGATCCATTTCGAGTATGCTTAAAAAGGGAAGGTAGTTCAACCGTGGCTATCAAGGGAAATCAGGGATAGTATTAAAGCCAAGGAAGTGGCATACAAATTGGCCAGAAATAGCAACGAACCCAGGGACTGGGAGAAATTTAGAACTCAACAGAGGAGGACAAAGGGTTTGATTAGGGCAGGGAAAATAGAGTACAAGAGGAAGCTTGCAGGGAACATTAAAACGGACTGCAAAAGCTTCTATAGATATGTAAAGAGAAAAAGGTTAGTAAAGACAAACGTAGGTCCCCTGCAGTCAGAATCAGGGGAAGTCATAACGGGGAACAAAGAAATGGCAGACCAATTGAACAAGTACTTTGGTTCGGTATTCACTAAGGAGGACACAAACAACCTTCCGGATATAAAAGGGGTCAGAGGGTCTAGTAAGAAGGAGGAACTGAGTGAAATCCTTATTAGTCGAGAAATTGTGTTGGGGAAATTGATGGGATTGAAGGCCGATAAATCCCCAGGGCCTGATGGACTGCATCCCAGAGTACTTAAGGAGGTGGCCTTGGAAATAGCTGATACATTGACAGTCATTTTCCAACATTCCATAGACTCTGGATCAGTTCCTATGGAGTGGAGGGTAGCCAATGTAACACCACTTTTTAAAAAAGGAGGGCGAGAAAAAACAGGGAATTATGGACCGGTCAGCCTGACATCAGTAGTGGGTAAAATGATGGAATCAATTATTAAGGATGTCATAGCAGCGCATTTGGAAAGAGGTGACATGATAGGTCCAAGTCAGCATGGATTTGTGAAAGGGAAATCATGCTTGACAAATCTTCTGGAATTTTTTGAGGATGTTTCCAGTAGAGTGGACAAGGGAGAACCAGTTGATGTGGTGTATTTGGACTTTTAGAAGACTTTAGACAAGGTCCCACACAAGAGATTAATGTGCAAAGTTAAAGCACATGGGATTGGGAGTAGTGTGCTGACGTGGATTGAGAACTGGTTGGCAGACAGGAAGCAAAAAGTAGGAGTAAATGG
Organism: Pristiophorus japonicus; assembly: GCF_044704955.1. Classification (NCBI taxonomy): domain Eukaryota; kingdom Metazoa; phylum Chordata; class Chondrichthyes; family Pristiophoridae; genus Pristiophorus; species Pristiophorus japonicus. Next base: position 89,324,878 of record NC_091985.1, read on the forward strand.
GGACTTTTCAGAATGGCAGGCAGTGACTAGTGGGGTACCGCAAGGTTCTGTGCTGGGGCCCCAGCTGTTTACATTGTACATTAATGATTTAGACGAGGGGATTAAATGTAGTATCTCCAAATTTGCGGATGACACTAAGTTGGGTGGCAGTGTAAGCTGCGAGGAGGATGCTATGAGGCTGCAGAGCGACTTGGATAGGTTAGGTGAGTGGGCAAATGCATGGCAGATGAAGTATAATGTGGATAAATGTGAGGTTATCCACTTTGGTGGTAAAAACAGAGAGACGGACTATTATCTGAATGGTGACAGATTAGGAAAAGGGGAAGTGCAACAAGACCTGGGTGTCATGGTACATCAGTCATTGAAGGTTGGCATGCAGGTACAGCAGGCGGTTAAGAAGGCAAATAGCATGTTGGCCTTCATAGCGAGGGGATTTGAGTACAGGGGCAGGGAGGTGTTACTACAGTTGTACAGAGCCTTGGTGAGGCCACACCTGGAGTATTGTGTACACTTTTGGTCTCCTAACTTGAGGAAGGACATTCTTGCTATTGAGGGAGTGCAGCGAAGGTTCACCAGACTGATTCCCGGGATGGTGGGACTGACATATCAAGAAAGACTGGATCAACTGGGCTTGTATTCACTGGAGTTCAGAAGAATGAGAAGGGATCTCATAGAAACGTTTAAAATTCTGACAGGTTTAGACAGGTTAGATTCAGGAAGAATGTTCCCAATGTTGGGGAAGTCCAGAGCCAGGGGTCACAGTCTAAGGATAAGGGGTAAGCCATTTAGGACCGAGATGAGGAGAAACTTCTTCACCCAGAGAGTGGTGAACCTGTGGAATTCTCTACCACAGAAAGTTGTTGAGGCCAATACACTAAATATATTCAAAAAGGAGTTAGATGTAGTCCTTACTACTAGGGGGATCAAGTGGTATGGCGAGAAAGCAGGAATGGGGTACTGAAGTTGCATGTTCAGCCATGAACTCATTGAATGGCGGTGCAGGCTCGAAGGGCCGAATGGCCTACTCCTGCACCTATTTTCTATGTTTCTATGTTACTATGACAACAATGAAGAACATTTTTCCCATGAACGGGCCCACGTAGTCTACGTGAATACGTGACCATGGCTTGGTGTGCCAGGGCCATAGGCTGAGTGGGGCCTCCCTGGGGGCATTGCCCAGCTGGGCACACGTCGTGCACCTGCGAACACAGTGTTCCAGGTCTGTATCAATTCCCAGCCACCATACATGTGACCAGGCAATGGCCTTTCATTAGCACAATGCCTGGGTGCTCGCTGTGGAGTTCCCTGATGAATGCTTCCCTTCCCTTCTGGGGCATGACTACCCAGCTGCCCCATCGTAGGCAGTCGGCTTTAATGGAGAGTTCATCCATCCTTCTGTGGAACGGTCTGACCTCTTCAGGGTATGCTCCGTGTGCAGGCACCCAATCCCCAGTCAGGTCCCATTTCTTAAACAGAGATAGGAGGGGATCCCTGTTTGTCCAGGTTTTGATCTGGTGGGCTGTGGTGGGGGAGCCTGCGCTGTCAAAAGCATCGACAGTCATGACCATCTCTGCGCTTTGCTCCGCTGCCCCCTCAGTGATGGCCAGTGGAAGCCTGCTGAGCGCATCAACGCAATTTTCGGTGCCTGGCTGGTGCCCTATGGCGTAGTCATATGTAGCCAGTGTGAGAGCCCATCGCTGTATGCGAGCTGACACATTGGCATTGACAGCTTTGCTGTCGGACAACAGGGATGTTAATGGCTTGTGGTCCGTTTCTAATTTGAACCTCCTGCCAAAAAGTTACTGATGCATCTTTTTCACCCCGTAGACACATGCGAGTGCCTCCTTTTCAACCATCCCATACCCTCTTTCTGCTTGGGAGAGCGACCTGGAGGCATAAGCCACAGGTTGGAGTTGGCCCTCATCAATACTCTGCTGCAATATGCGCCCAACCCCATAGGATAATGCATCGCATGTCAAAACCAATTTCTTCCAGGGGTCGTACAGGGTCAATAACTTATTCGAACAAAGCAGGTTCCACGCCCGATTGAAAGCCCGTTCCTGACGGTCCCCCCAAAACCAATCGCAACCCTTACGCAGGAGCGCGTGTAGCAGCTCCAACAATGTACTTAAGTTCGGCAGAAAGTTCCCGAAATAGTTCAATAGTCCCAGAAATGAACCCAACTCCGATGTGTTGCCAGGCCTGGGCGCGCGACGGATCGCCTCCGTTTTGGATTCGGTAGGCCGGATCCCGTCTGCGACAACCCTCCCGCCCAAAAACTCGACCTCTGGGGCCAAAAACACACACTTGGACGTCTTTAGTCGCAGGCCTACCCGGTCCGGTCGGTGTAACACTTCCTCCAGGTTGTGGAGGTGTTCCTCGGTGTCTCGACCCATGATAAGGATGTTGTCCTGAAATACGATTGTTCCGGGGATGGATTTCAGCAAGCTTTCCATGGTCCTCTGAAAGATAGCAGCTGCTGAATGAATGCCAAACGGACACCTGTTGTCGACAAACAGCCCCTTGTGCGTAGTGATGGTGATCAGTAGCTTGGATTCTTCGGCCAGTTCCTGGGTCATGTAGGCCGAAGTGAGGTCCAACTTGGTGAACAGCTTGCCGCCTGCCAGCATGGCAAAAAGATCCTCCGCTCTCGGAAGCGGGTATTGGTCTTGTAGTGACACTCGGTTGATGGTAGCCTTGTAGTCGCCACAGATCCTGACCGAGCCATCCGTTTTTAGAACAGGGATGATGGGGCTTGCCCAGTCGCTGAATTCAACGGGTGAAATTATGCCCTCTCTTAGCAACCTGTCCAACTCACTCTCAATTTTCTCCTGCATCACATACGGCACAGCTCTGGCTTTGTGGTGCACTGGTGTGGCTACCGGGGTGATGCGTATCCTTACTTTGGTGCCTTTGAAAGTCCCGATGCCAGGTTGAAATAATGATTCGAATTTTGTAGGACCTGTGAGCATGAACTTTGCTCCACAGATGAAATGGCGTGCGCATCCCCCTCAATTCCAGTTCATCTCGGCTAGCCAGCTCCTCCCCAAAAGTGCGGGACCATTTCCCGGGACAATCCCGAGTGGCAGCCGGTTCTGAGATCCATTATGTGTGACCACCAACATTGCACTGCCTAGCACTGGGATGATCTCTTTGGTGTATGTCCGTAATTGCGTCTCAATGCGTTCAAGTTTGGGTCTGCTAGCTCTGAGTGGCCAGTTTCTCGAATTGTTGGACACTCATAAGTGACTGGCTGGCTCCTGTGTCCAGCTCCATGCGTACCAGGATGCCGTTTAACAGTACTCTCATCATCATGGGTGGCGTTCTTGTGTATGAGCTGTGGATGTTTGCCACCTGAACCCGCTGAACTTCAGTGTCCATTACTGTGTCCCAGGCATACCCCTGCCTTGCAGACCCCTCTTGTGGTTCATCCGCTTCGTAAACCAGCCTCGCTGCGGACTTCCTGCACTCCCTGGCTAAATGTCCACTCAAGTTACAATTTCTGCAGATGAATTGTTGAAACCGGCAGGTCTTCGCAGCATGTTGACCCCGCACCTCCAGCATGAGCTGAGATTGTTGTGAACAAAAGAGCTGTTACCAGGCATTCCTCTCTGATTGTCTCTTTCATTTCTCTTGGGCACTCTGTTTGTGGGTGTCAATGGTCCCATCCCGGGACGTATTGTCCCTTGTGGTGGTGTAAATGGCTGTTCAACCTGCCATTGTCTCTGTTGAGGACCCACCCTAGAGTCTGTTACTGCCTGGTTGGTGTCGAATTGCCCTTGCCTGCCTGTGGGGTTCTAAGTCACGTTTACCATGTTAACTCCCTGCTCCATCGCCACGTTGGGAGCAGAGTTGCGCGTGTATATGATCTTGGTTTCCTCCTCCCCCACCATAAAGGTTTGAGCCATCAACGCCGCTGCTTCTCAGGTCAAGTCCTTGGTCTCAATTAGCTTCCTAAAAATCCTGGCATGACCAATGCCCTCAATGAAGAAATCTCATAACATCTCCCCACTGCAGGCGTCTGTGAACTTACAGGGGCTGGCCAAGCGCCGAAGGTCTGCAACGAAGTCCGGTATGCTCTGCCCTTCCCGACGTTGGTGCATATAGAATCGGTGTCAGGCCATGTGTATACTACTCGCCGGTTTGAGGTGCTCACCGATCAGTTTGCTGAGATCCTCGAAGGTCTTGTCTGCCGGCTTCTCGGATGCAAGCAGGTCTTTCAGCAGCGCGTATGTCTTAGATCCACAGCTGGTCAGTAGATGCGCCCTCCGCTTGTCAGCCGCTGCCGCTCTCAGCCAGTCCTTCATGACAAAACTCTGCTGGAGCCTCTCAACGAAATCACCAACACAGTACCGTTCCTCCCTGCTACCGGTGGCCATTCTCTTGAGTCGTTGATTCCCGTTTCTCGTCGCCAAATGTTGAGTCCTTACACACTACAGCAAATCAACACGAGGCACATACTGGAGACAAGGTCACTCTGTGACCTGTACCTTTATTCACAGGACCAAGAAGTGATGACCCTGCGTGGGACCTCCCTTTTATATACCTGGATGACCAGGTGAGGAGTGTCTCCCACAAGTTCACCCCCTGTGGTCAAGGTGTGCATTTCTCAGGTGTATACAGTGTACAGTGTTGTTACATAAAGGTTACAGTTATGTGAAGGTTACAAACATGACATCCCCAACCTCCTGTATCGCTTTTACTAAAACCGGAAGTAGATGAGTTGGGGGTGGGTTGGGGTCGGGCTTCAGATCTTTAGGGGGAGAAATTCACTATTGACCCGTTTGAGGGTCTAACTTTTTAAAGTTTGAAAAGTTAGCCCCAGGTGTTAACGATTTTAAACTATTATAAGAATTGCCACTTGCGCACCAAGAAGGAAGTGGAGTGCTAAATTAAGCGCTCAATTTCCTTCTTGGAGCACAATCAGCAGCAGGCAGGGGAGTGAGTTCAGTAGTGCTGCACACTGGGCCGTGCAACGCTGCCACGTTGAATGGCTCCTTCCCTCCCTTAAAGGGAAGGGCCATCGCTGCAGGCTCTGCAAACTAAAAACTTATCTGGACCACGACGGCAGTCGCGATCCAGCATGATCAGCCCCGTATTCAGGCAGCGTGTGGGGCTGATCGATCGCGGGCAACAACCCGCGAAAAAAGCTGGAAGAAAAAAGACACTTTTTAATTAGTATTTATTTATTTATTAATAAACCTACCTCGGCCACCTCACCTTTAAGCATCACCCCCGAAGCGGCCAGCCACCCAATGCAAGCCTCCTGCAGCTGCCGCTGTTTTTACCCAGTAATGCTGCAGGGGGCGGAATGTAACTTCGGGTTCAGGGCAGCTACTGGGGCGATGCGTACGTCAATGACGTCACGATCTTCGGGCGAAGAAGATCGGGGCACAACGCCGTAGCTGTGACACAAAACTCCCACCGAATATAGCGGGAGTCGATGTCATCGCTGTGATCAGATGCAAAGCCATTTTCACCCTGTTAGCACCCCCCAAGGGTGCTAACAGGAGGCGCAAAGGCATCCAATTTTGCCCCTTTAATACTTTAACCTCTCACCTGACCCAAACCCACCATTTTGGGGGGTTAAAATTCCCCCCATAAACTCAAATGGATTAAAGAAAGAAAATAAAGAATTTGCATTTATATGGCACCTTATCATCTCATGATGTCCTAAAATGCTTCACATCCAATTAATTATTTTTGAAGTACAATCACTGCTGTTTGTGGCAAATCCGGCACCAATTTGTGCACAACAAAGGTTCAAAAACAGCAGCTTAATAATATAATTGTAATAATAATGATGAATGTGATATCTAGCTGCTGCATATAGATTTTCAGCAGATATGAATAATTCAAAGGAATCAAAGATTTTTCCTAATAATTTAGATGCATGAAACAAATTCTAAGTTATAATTCAGATTGATTACGGAGAAGGAATTTCCCCAATAATAATGCTAATACATCAGCAGACTCTCAAAATAACTATTAGAATTGAGTATTCAGTGAATGCATATCTTCAAGCTGACTGCAAACCTGTGTAATTGGGTCTGTCATAATAAAATAGAGTCACAGAAATAGCAGCGCATCCTCACTCTGAAGAATTATACAACTAAAATGTTGCTGAGGTTTTCACATTTAAAGTGTGCTGCTGTGTCTATATTATTTTATTTAATGACAACCCTGATTATATAACTTGCATCAACTTAATCTTTTGCTTTCCATCAAATGCTTCTTTCAACTTTTACTTTCTGAAAACTTAATTTTTATTTGTTATAAAGTTACTAATTTGATTTTATTTCTCATTATCAAGGGTGCATTTTTGATCTATTACCATAATCTGTATTTATAGACTCAGTGCTAACTTTTAGCATTTTTATTTTTACTTTGTTATAAGTCTGTCATGCTTGTTGACTGGATGTTTCTAATATGGTGTTTTGTGGAGTGAATCATAAATAACTACCAATGAAACATTTGACAGTATTCATCTATTATTTAACAAAACAGTAACAGCATCACAATTTTTGTGTATGTTTCTGTGATTGTGTATTGTTTTTGATAATACACAAGAAAAGTACATGTACAGACATTTAAAGCTACAAGGTGCACCTAGAAACTTTATAGTAAGATCTAGATCAGCATTCAAGAGCTCTGAAACAGGCCTCTCAGAGGTTAGTGTTTTCAGATCTCAGCAGAGAAGACAGGCAGATTAACTCTTGACAGAAGAAACAACTGGCAATGTCTTTTGAGCCCAATCATGAGCATGCTCAAGAATGTAAGGATATAAAAAAATCATGTTATGAGAAAGGCCATTCAGCCCATCCAATCTGTTTTTATCCATCCATACATTGTGTTCTGTCCTAGGGCAGGTCCTAACTCACACATGAGATTCTTGAGCCGCTTACTAGGGAAAAGTTGTTGAGTTGGTTTCCTGTTGCCTTCTTCACAGGTTTTATCTTCAGAAAACTTTCTTAATGAGCTGCAAACAAGGTTAAAGAGCCCCAGCTACCCTTAAAATGGGCAGGGGTGTGGGGGGGGGGGGTGGTAGGTAGACAGCTATCAGTTGCAAGTACACCCACTGGACATTAATCCAGTATTCAGTATTCAATCACGGGCTGGTAAAAATCAAAACACAGCACACTGGGGACATTATTCAATTTTGGCCTACCTGACCACCATTGCCTTTAATTAATGTCCCCAAAGCAGCCAGCCAATGTGACAACACCTGCTGCAGCTGCCGCTGTTGACGCCCGGTGTTGCTTTAGGGGCGGAAGCGAATTTTACATCCAGGGTGATAACGGGGCGCTACGCACCGGATTACATCACGATCTCATGTTTTAGCCAGCGCTAACCCGCCATGGAAATTCACACCCGGTCGGTAAGCCCTTTGCACCCTCTTATCGCCCCCCCCCCCCCCACCCCCAGAGGCACTAACGGGAGGCGCAAAGGAAGCCAATTTCTCATCCTTTGTCTTCTGACTCAGTGACGACAATGCTACCAATAAACCAAAGACTCACTCCCATCTGCTCTTATGAAGCATGCACTCCACCCAGTGAAAGACCAAAATTACATTGGGGTCCTAAGTACAGCATAGAACCCCAATTTAAATATTTTAATGAGGTTCTTGCCTGTTTTGGCCGCCTACTTCAAATCCTGCTTAAAAATTGCACCGGGCAGGCCTTGGGCAGGAAATTGGGGCAAAGATTTTTTTTTTAAATTTCAACCTGCTACCATCCATTTCACACTGAAAAATCAGGATGATAGGCAGACAAAAATTGTCCCTTCTATTTATAATTCTGATCACATACTCGAGTGACTTGAAGAACGGACTGATTGATTTTGGTGACTAAATGTTGTGAACAATTCAAGACAATATCAAATACCAAAAAGTGTGGTGCTAACCTGTTGTTTCAATCTGTAATGCTATCTAGACTGTCTGTCAATTAGTGCGTATCAAAAATTCATCATTAGCAAGCATCTGGGCCCAGAGTAAACCAACAAAAAGTGGGTTGGTTTGAAGCCTCCCTTAAGTGTAGATGCTGAATATAAAGTCCCACATGTCTGTGTATTTCTTACAAAACAAAAAATATATTTATGGGATTCTGACAGCAACAGTATGGGCGCAATATCCTACAGTTCGAATAAACCTCCCTGTGGATTTTGCTGAAATTTTTCACACATTTATATTGATTCTCTTTTAATGTGATAAATTGACAGTACAGACATGAACAGTGGCCTTAGGTTGCATTAAATGTTTATGAAATTTGAATGCAAGAGCACACAATCAAGAATAAACTGGTAGAATTCCCATACGCAAGTGCATAAAAAATTTAAGCAAAAAGAATATTTTTCGTTCAAAGTAGAAGTGAATTACAAAAAGATCCCTTGTCTCCAACCCTTAGTTTTAAATCTATAGCCTTTGTTCATGAGGGATAATGCCATTTATATTAAAGAAGAACTGCAGTTTTTATTTTATTCTCTGCAGAAATGCAACCATTATTTGATCGAACATTAACAAAGCTCCATTGTGTAGTATGCTGTAGATATCTTAAAAGTACTGAGAAAAATGTAAGAATTTTGAAATGCATCATGTACCTGAAACCAGAACACAGAAACCAGAAATCCTGTCTGGAAAATAGGCACAACCTATTCCACTCATACAGCTTTGGGAATATAAATCAAAATCTTTTTCAAGTTGTTCTTCGGATTGCTGCTTGAAAATGTCAATACAATGAAAACTGTAGTAATACAGATGCAATTCCAAGTCTTATTTTTAAAATATAAAGAAACAAAACAAATGAAAGCAATAAAACAAAATCAGTATGAAGAAGTTATGATCATCTTCTATATTATTTTGCCTTACATAGAATTTGCCTTGTTTGTATTTTTTGCTGAATTGTATTTTGATGGGACTCTCGGCTAAACTGGCTGGGAGGAGTTATCTTACAATATGAGGAGTACTGTTGAAGCGCTTTGGGTTAGTAACTGCAGGATGGGCACTTGATTTTGTTGGAGCAAAATCCTGAAGCTATGGAACAAAATTATTTTATTTTCATGTTTTTAAGAGGTCTTCAAAAGTGACTCATTCATGCAAAATTGCATCCAACAATGAAGGATCAAAAGCAATCTCTGTTCTTCGATGTGGGCATGATTCTCTACTCTCTTCCTCAATATCATACTATGTACTTGTGGTTCTCTGCTCTCCTCTCTAACCTTATTTGTATATTTTTTTTCTCTCTCTAGTGTTTGTTCAATTTTTTCTCTCTATCCTTTGTGTATCTGTGTCTAAAAGGGCCTCTATCTCATTATCCTTCCATGCCTCTGCTTCTCTCTCTCCCAATGTGCCTGTTTCTCACTTACTCGTCTCCCTATTCATAGCTGTTTTAGCATATTATCGCCTTACCAGGTCTGATGATTTTGTCCCATCCCATCTGCTATTTGTTCCCTGCTACAGACCTTACCATCCCCATGCAGCTAGTCCCTCTGCTGCCACAGATTCTTCACCTTTTTGGTAAGTTGCCAAGGTAAGTTGGTATGAGTAAGGATGTGCAGGAATAAGGTAGGGAAGGCAGAGTGATGGTGATGTGATGAGAGGCACAGCAAGATGAGATTTGTAACATTTTGTGATCGACTGAGATCATTGAAACGTTTGCAGCATTGCACCCAGGTCCTCCTGACCACATCCCTGCTTGTGCCCTCCTGTACAATGTGCAACTAGGTTGCATTGGTGCCCTGGGGAGGGCTCTTCCGCCTATGGGAAGGGAAGAGAACCTCCCTGGATGCTGTGGCTTCCTCCATAAGCATATGGAGGGAGTCATGGAAGAGCCTGGGTGCAGTCATGCCCCTCTGTGCAGTGCTTGTCAGTGTTAGCAACACCTCAATGCTGTAGAACACTGACAGCACAAATGTCAAATTAAAGTTGGCCATGCTCCCTTTAAGAAACCGGCTGATGACACAGACCCTCTTCCTCTAATTTCTGGGAAACGCGCTGGGCGGGCTTAACAAGCCCAATCAACTGAAATTCATTTCACAGAGCGGGATAGAGCCAGCAGCAGGGCCAGGACACGCCATCGACATCGTCTGCCACGGACCCGCCGGGGTTTGGAAATTCCAGCCCCTTGTGTTTGCCCTTGCTGCGCAAACTTTGTCTGTGATCCCCCAAGCTTCCTCCCCCCCTTCATCCTCCTATCCTCACCTTGCTATACTAACCCCCTGTTTTTTTTGGTTGCTCTTACTTTTTAAAGTGTCCACAGCCATCTATAAGATTCGTGCTGAGTAGCTCACTGGGGCAGCAAGAATTGAGCAGCAGCTAGCAACGTGGGACAGGGAGCAAATTCACATTTTCAATTTGAAAATCCATGTTAAAAAAATGAAATTGCAATGGGCTGCCCATATCTGAACTGTATGAAGTGTTAACATCACTTCTTCTCACAAGTGGCTTTACTAACCCCTCCCTATTTGTTTTCCACATACAGGCAATAGCACTTACCATATAAAGAAAAATAGACATATACACTTATGAGTGGAAATATCCTCTCTGCGTCGACAAGATGGATGCAGAGAGGATATTTCCACTCATAGGGGAGTCTCAGAATAAGGGGCCGCCCATTTAAAACTGAGATGAGGAGGAATTTCTTCTCTCAGAGGGTTGTAAATCTGTGGAATTCTCTGCCCCAGAGAGCTATGGAGGCTGGGTCATTGAATATATTTAAGGCGGAGATAGCCAGATTTTTGAGTGATAAGGGAATAAAGGGTTATGGGGAGCGGGCAGGGAAGTGGAACTGAATCCATGATTAGATCAGCCATGATCTTATTAAATGGTGGAGCAGGCTCAAGGGGCCAGGTGGTCTACTCCTGCTCCTATTTCTTATGTTCTTCTTTACACACTTTGGGGGGAAAGAAATGTTAATGACAGTCAGAATCATTCTTCATAACCTGTTCAAACAGTTAAAAAGGACAGTGAATTTGGATACCATTTCAGGGGGAATGTGACCTCTATAACTTATGAACAATCTGAATGGGAGAATGAAATTGGATTTTTCACACATGTATATTGGCATTTTGCCTTTCTTTGCTTGGAAGCTGATTTAATTGTGGACAGGATTCTCAGTATGAATGGTCCCAATGAGACACATTGTTTGAAGTATTTGATTACCATAATATTTGGAATGTGATATTGTGGATAACGTATCCCACCTGGGACACAATGCGTCATGCTAAAAACTGAAACGAAGAAAAATATCACTGCCCATATGACAAAAGAAAATTCAATGTTACAAATTCTATGTCTTCAAAATACAACTGCACACATTTCAGGATACTGACAGAAAGCTCTCTGTTAATGAGTAACCTTAAAATTGATCATTTCAACTTAAGGACAAGATATCTCTTTTAGAAAAAGAAGAAATAAAAACTTGCACCTTTCATGACCACTAGATGTCTCAAAGCGCTTTATAGCCAATGAAGTACTTTTGAAGTGTAATCACTGTTGCAATGTAGGAAATGTAGCAACCAATTTGCGCTCAAGCGAACTTCCACAAAGAGCAATGTAATAATGACCAGATAATCTGTTTTAATGATGTTGATTGAAGGATAAATATTGGCCAGGACACCGGGTTAACTCCCCTGCTCTTCTTCGAAATAGTGCCACGGGATCTTTTATGCACACCTGAGAGAGCAGACGGGGCCTTGGCTTTGCATCTCACCTGAAAGCCTGCACCTCTGACAGTGCAGCATTCCCTCAGCACTGCACTGGAGTGTCAGCCTAGATTTTTGTGCTCAAGTCCCTGGAGTGGGACTTGAACCCACAACCTTCTGACCCAGAGGCAAGAATGCTACCCACTGAGCCATGACTGAAAATTATAGATTATCTGCAGTAATCTATAATTAATTAAAAAAAATTAAAAAATTTTAGAACTCTCTCTTTTATCTCTCTCTCTTAATCACATCTCTGTTTCCCAACAAGTATTTCACTTTCTATACATCATTCAAATCTAATTTATATTTCAAGTTTTATACTTCCTGGTTTAGACTCTGTTTCAGTAATCTTCAATCTGACTGGATGAAGAGCCTCACTGTTCCTTTTACCTGCCCACAGTCACCCACAGCTGCCCTGTAGAGGGCGCCACGCTGGAAAAGTCGTCAAATTAGAGGAAATCTATGCTGAGAAGCCACACAAACTCTGTGGGTAACTGTCAGTGGGGTGAACGGCAAGCACTGTTCCTTTGCCAAGGAGAGCAACATCCGAGCCAATGTTCTCAGCTGTTCAGCTGCTTATGCCCTTTTCCTGCAGGTTCCACCAATTTCACACCAGAATTATGATGGGAGACCAATGGAATCCCTGTGAAATTTCAGGACAAGCATGTTCAGATTAATGAAAATAAAATGTAATATTGAAATGAAAGTGATGTAGTATGTACTGGCATAATCACACCGAAAAAAATGTATACAACTGGAGAGAGGGAAGGGGAGAGCTAGGAGGGAAAGAGGAAAGAGGAAGAGGGTGTGAGAATGAGGCCTTGGGAGGGGTTAGGGATAGGGTAGGAAAGGGTGGATTGGAAAAGCACCGTAGATTTTTCTAACATTTAAAAGGTTTGGATATTTCTTTTAACTACATTGGCAGATGGAGTATAATGAGGGAAAATGTGAGGTTATCCACTTTGGCAGAAATAATAGAAAAATTGCAAAGTGCTGCAGTACAGAGAGACCTGGGGGTCCTTGTGCATGAAACACAAAAAGTTAGTATGCAGGTACGGCAAATAATCAGGAAGGTAAATGGAGTGTTGGCCTTTATTGCAAGGGGAATAGAGTATAAAAGCAGAGCAGTCCTGCTACAACTGTGCAGGTATTGGTGAGGCCACACCTGGAGTACTGCATACAGTTTTGGTCTCCGTATTTAAGGAAGGATATACTTGCATTGGAGGCTGTTCAAAGAAGATTCACTAGGTTGATTCCAGAGATGAGGGGGTTGAGTTATGAGGATAGGTTGAGTAGGTTGGGCCTATACACATTGGAGTTCAGAAGAATGAGAGGTGATCTTATTGAAACTTATAAAATAATGAGGGGGCTCGACAAGGTGGATGCAGAGAGGATAGTTCCACTCATAGGGGAAACTAAAACTGGGGACATAGTCCCAGAATAAGGGGCCGCCCATTTAAAACTGAGATGAGGAGAAATTTCTTCTCTCAGAGGGTTGTAAATCTATGGAATTCTCTGCCCCAGAGAGCTGTGGAGGCTGGGTTATTGAATATATTTAAGGCGGAGATAGACTGATTTTTCGATATGGGATTAAAGGGTTATGGGGAGCGGGCAGGGAAGTGGAGCTGAGTCCATGATCAGATCAGCCATGATCTTATTGAATGGCGGAGCAGGCTTGAGGGGCCAAATGGCCTACTCCTGCTCCTATTTCTTCTGTTCTTATGTCCCAAGTTTAGTACTTTTCATAGGCTCTCATTTAAAAATAAATAAATAGAGCTTTATTTTTCAAACAATGGAGATTCTGATATTTCAAGTTGGAATAACATTTTTTTTTTAAAACCTAGCAATGCCTACCTGCCAAGATTTCTTCATTTCTCAACAGACACCGATTTCTCCCGAGGTGAGGCATCTACATGTACTAGCATTAGCAAAGCTTAAGGTTGATAATACCAATCATCATCATCGTAGCACCACCTACAGGTATAATGGGTATTGCAGGTAAGTGTGAATGTCAGACACAAGACTCCCAAAGCAAGCGCTCTACTCGGAACTCTTTCCCATGTACAGTAGACACCTCAAGTCGCTGAAAAAATATCACCAACGATGTCTCCGCAAGATCCTACAAATCCCCTGGGAGGACAGATGCACCAACATCAGCATCCTCATCCAGACTAACATCCCCAGCATTGAAACATTGACCACACTCGATCAGCTCCGCTGGGCAAACCACATAGTTTGCATGCCAGACACGAGATTCCCAAAGCAAGTGCTCTACTCGGAGCTCCTTCACAGCAAACGAGCCAAAGATGGACAGCAGAAACGTTACAAGGACACCCTCAAAGCCTCCCTGATAAAGTGCAACATCCCCACTGACACCTGAGAGTCCCTGGCCAATGACTGCCCTAAGTGGAGGAAGTGCATCAGGGAGGGCGCTGAGCACCTCGAGTCTCATCGCCGAGAGCATGCAGAAATCAAGCGCGGGCAGCGGAAAGAGCGTGCGGCAAACCAGTCCCACTCACCCCTTCCCTCAACGACTATCTGTCCCACCTGTGACAGGAACTGTGGATCTCGTATTGGAATGTTCAGCCACCAAAGAACTCATTTTAAGAGTGGAAGCAAGTCTTCCTCGATTCCAAGGGACTGCCTATGATTGATTGATTGGAATGCTTTTTAAAGGGTTTTTCCAAAAGAGTAGGATGACATAGGAGTTTTCAAATCAATTTTTAAATGAATTATGCTGACCCATCTACCATTTTTAATATTCAGTAGATATCTATATATAATTATAGCTCTCTATATAATTAAAAGTTTATGTTTGTCATATTAAGCTAGAAATTATTCATGGTGATAGTAGAAAACGCAACACTTTCATTGGGAATTCAATGTTCGATCACAAATATCAGCAACATTTCATTCCGACCTATTGTATTATTGTATGGTTGTATGATTGTAATACAGTCGTGAGTCTGTAACATTGCTGATTGGGTGGTAATGTCACTTGAGTAGTGAGACCCAATCAGACCATCACAAGTACACACTAGGTAGCCCATTTAAATTTTATTTTTGGTTTTCTACTTTAATTGTTCTTCTATATCCTAAAATTATTTTTCCTCTCAGTCAATGAGGTCTCAACCCATTCAGCCCTCTACCAAGTTTCCCCTTCTCTTTGAATGTGGCTGAACACGAAGGTCCCAATAAAACCAGAAAATGCGGGAAATACTCAGCAGGTCAGGCAGCATCTGTGGAGAGGGGAACAGAGTTAATGTTTCAGGTTGATGTTTGGTCTGTTTCTCTCTCCACAGATGCTGCCTGACCTGCTGAGTATTTCTAGCATTTTCCGTTTTTATTTCAGATTTTCAGCATCTGCAGTATTTTGCTCTTTATGCTCGACCCATCTTCTCTGTTCTGCCCAGCCTGGTCTCTCTGTTGAACTGGACCCCAAATCTTTGCCCAGCTCTCTGGCCTGCCCTGTACAACCTTATATCTTCTTAACTACTCAACACTTAAGCGGGAATTTTGCCGCCGCTCAGCAGACGGGATGGGTGGCAGGTCAGCTGTTAAATTTTAAATGATTGACAGTGGGGCAATCATATAATGCCCAAGCCTTTCACACTCATCACCATTGTGGGGGGGGGGGGGGGGCTACTGTTATGTCTCACTATTCACTGTAACTCACTAAGCCACTTCCAAAGGTACACACATCTGTCCAAGAAAATAAAGATTTCAATCTTTGACAGCACATTAACAGAAACTTTACATGAACATTGGCTAAAACATCCAAGTACCTACCCTTGTGTGTTGTTAGTTGGTATGATTGGACTAAGATGAGGGTGCGTATGACAGGTGGCTAGTGAGATGGGGATATGATAATGTAGATAGAGAGAGAGGGATGGGTGGAGGTGCAAGGTAAGTTGGTGTGAGTAAGGATGTGCAGGGGTAGGGTAGGGAAGACAGAGTGATGCGGATGTGATGAGTGGCACAGCAGGATGAGGTTGAGTTTGGCTTTGCAGTAGCGTTTCGTGATCCACTAAGATCATTGAAAGGTTTGTGCCACTGCAGCCTGGTCCTACATCCCTGCTTGTGTCCTCCTCTGCAATATGCAACCAGCTTACGTTGATCTCCTGGGGAGGTATCTTTCGCCCATTGGAAGGGAAGAGAAGCTCCTTGCATGAGGAAGTGATGGGAAAGCCTGTGTGCAGCCGTGCGCCTATGTGGAGTGTTTGTCAATGTTTGCAACATCTCAATGCTCTCATCATCATCATAGGCAGTCCCTCGAAATCGAGGAAGGCCTGCTTCCACTCCAAAAGTGAGTTCTCAGGTGACTGAACAGTCCAATACGGGAATTAAAGTCTCTGTTGCAGGTGGGAGATAGACGTTGGAGGAAAGGGTGGGTGGGGAATCTGGTTTGCCGCATGTTCCTTCCGCTGTCTGCGTTTGGTTTCTGCATGCTCTCGTGACGAGACTCAAGGTGCTCAGCACCCTCCTTGATGCTCTTCCTCCACTTCGGGCGGTCTTTGGCCAGGGACACCCAGGTGTCGGTGGGGATGTTGCACTTTATCAAGGAGACTGGGGCTTGCTTGCCATGTAGGATTTCCAAGTAGAGCGCTTGCTTTGGAAGTCTCGTATCGGGCATGGAAACAATGTGGCCTGCCCAACGGAGCTGGTCGTTTGTGGTCAGTGCTTCGATGCTTGAGATGTTGGCCTGATTGAGAACACTGATGTTAATGCGTCTGTCCTCCCAGGGGATTTGCAGGATTTTGCAGAGGCATCGCTAGTGGTATTTCTCCAGCGATTTCAGGTGTCAACTGTACATGGTCCATGTCTCTGAGCCATACAGGAGGGTGGGTATCACTACAGCCCTGTAGACCATAAGTTTGGTGCCAGATTTGAGGGCCTGATCTTCGAACACTCTCGTTCTCAAGCGGCCGAAGGCTGCATTGGCGCACTGGAGGCGGTGTTGAACCTCGTCGTCGATGTTTGTTCTTGCTGATAATAGGCTCCCGAGGTATGGAAAGTGGTCCATGTTGTCCAGGGCGACTTCAACGCCAGAGTCGGTAAGGACACAGACCTCTGGGGAGGTGAGATCGGCAAAGAGGGGAGAGGGAAAACCAACTCCAGAGGTACCCTGCTTCTGACAAAATGCCTAGAACATGGCCTTGTCATCACCAACTCCTTGTTCTGCCAGAGGGACAAGTACAAGGCATCATGGCAACACCCTCGCTCCAAGCATTGGCATCTGCTCAACTACATCATCACTCGAGCAATGGATCACCCGTGCCTTGACAGGAGCCGACGACTGCTGGACGGATCACCGCCTCCGTTCCGTCATCAACATCAATATAGCCCCAAAGCGATGCCGGCAACAGAAGCTCAATGCTGTAGAACACAGACAGCACAACTGTCAAACTAAATTTGCGCAAAGTCCTTTTAGGGAAACCGGCTGAGCCAGCAGCGAAGTCAGGACCCGCCACTGACCCCGGCCGCACGGACCCACCGAGGTTGGGGAAATCACGGCCAAGTGTCTTACACTATACTAATCAGCTTCCGCACTGAACATTGCTTTATACTCAGGTCTGCTTTTTCATTAAAACTGGTGAACAGTGGAAAATATACTGCTAGATAGACACAATAAAAAAAATGTTGGAAACACTCAGCAAGTCAGTCATCATCTGTGCATAGAGAAGACAAGTTAATATTTCAGATGTGGACACTGCATCAGAACCCTAGATTGTCACAAGATTTGAAGGGTGGTTCCTGAAGTGTCATTGAATAATTAAACAGTAAAGTCTGATCAAGTATGGTTAATATTTTGGACACTTCAGAAATACATTATTTACACAAAATAAAATCAAGAGTAACTCTGATGAAGGGTCCAACTCAAAACAACGTATCTTTCTTTTTCAGATGCTGATTTACTTGCTGTGTATTTTCAACATTTTTCTTTGGATTTCCGAATTTTAGCATCGACACTTCTTCCTTTTCACTCTAGGATTATTTACTTATTTAGTTTGCTTTTCATTTTAATTAAATATTGTCAATGTTTTTACAGAGCTTTATTATTGTATTCACAGTGATCATTAATGATTACTTGCTGATAAACTACACTTTTGCAGAGCAAAAGGAAGTAAGAACGTATTAAAAAAGGATAATCTGGCCACCCAAAGAAAATATAACTTATGTTTTTTTGTTTTAAGTACTTTTTGCAGGAATAGTTTTTGTCTTCTTATTCTTTTATTAGATTTTTCTCATCAATTTTCTCCCTTCCTCTTCATAGGAACACAGGAATTGCTAGATGGAAAAAGGCCAAGGTCCATCAAGTTCCCCCTTTACCTTTCTGGTAGTCACATGATATAATAATGGAGCTGTTGACCAATGATAGTAATCAATCTTTATCAATTAGTTTACAACAGACCCAGCAATGGCTCAAAGAAAACCCCAGTGGTGGTGATCTTTGGGAACCATAGGCCCAAAGTCATATTTTTCCTCCCAAGCATGTTGCATTTACCACATGTCAGGTCTCAGATTACTCATATACTATATCCCAAAATGTTATATCTAATTTGCCTGAAGGCAACGGTTCCATAGGAATTCTTTGGTACTTCAATCAAATAGCCATTCTTCATGTGGCCTTAAACATCAAAGACTGGCCATTCAATCCTGAGGAACATGACAACATAGTTCAAACTCACCCTCACTCAAAACCCAC